>NC_142096.1:11833384-11960884 GCF_054644295.1 Miniopterus natalensis
AATTAAAATTAATTTTGCCTGTTTTCTTTTGCATTCTATGTGGCTACAAGAAAATTTAAAATTTGTGTGTGTGTGTGTGTGTGTGTGTGTGTACGTAACATTGTGAAGCTGAGCAATAGCATTAGGCCAACTTTTGTGAGTAATTGGCTTTGGGAGCAGATTAAGCCAAAAAATTTAGCCCTGGAAAAAAGTCTATTGGTCCATTATCTAATAACCTTACACTCCTGAGATGTTAAGGGATACATTCAAATACACAGCATGGGGTCTGTACCAAAATTTACCAATTTCTGGGTCAGTGCTCTTTCTAGAACAATACTTGTGTGAAGAAAAATGTATTCCAGGGGATCTTGACCTCCCTCTACCTTTCCAATATTCGTTTCTATTGTCATTTATCATTTAAACAGCTGGCTTGTGTCAAAGTGGACTGGATTTTTGTTCCATTGATAAACTAGAAAAAATTAATATATGCTTGGAAATTCAACAGAAGTGCATGCATGACCACACAATTCGGAGGCTCGAGTTAGTTATGGAAACTGTAGTGCTTGTTACATTTTCTGTAGGAAGGGTGCAACCCAAAGCAACAAGGTTGTTTTCTTGTTAGATCAATAACATAATGTTTAAATTTGACCTTTTCAAACAAAAGTGCACTTGGGTATTATGAAACCACCGCCTTTCCTGATAAGGGTTATTACGCTTCTTTCCCCTTAAGCTATTTTCTAGCTCCAGACACCTCCTTGGGTTTTCCAGTAACAGTCAGCACACCTGACAGAATAAAAGAATAAATAAGCCTGTAAGAACAGATGACTTCATTGTTTGTTTGATCCTATGCACATAAAACGGGCAAGGAATACACTTTGCTGATATATCGCATGGTTAATTTTTAAGACATATGTCTGTTAAATAGTTTTACTAGGAATAATTTTCTTTACAATATCTACTGTACTGAAACCTGTATTAAATGTATTCCTTTAAAAAAAAAAATCAAGAAACAAGCACTTACATTATGTTATTAAGTAAATATGAGTCTCCAACAAACGCCTGTGAGAGGGCGGATATTGCTGTTTCAGATAACGCCGCTATCACCCACATTACGCTTGAGACCACTTCCAAGTCCGCTGTAGGCACACAGTAGGGTGCCCATGCCGCTGCTGCTGCTGACAGCAAGAGGAGCTAACATTTCACGTACTTACTCTCCGCCAGACACTGTTCAAGGGCTTTATCCAGACTGACTCATTTTATAACTGATATTGTTTCATTAACGCATCACTTTTAATCAAGGACAAAGCGCTGACATAATTTTTTTTCTTTACTCACTAAATTTCATTCTCAATGAGTTTAAGCCTTTTCTAACAATAAAAAATCCATTATGAATTGGCAGATTTGGAGTTCATAGTAAAATTGTCATAGGTCTTAGAAGAAACAAACAAGCAAAACACAACAAATTGATAAAAACTCTAAGGGTTAAGGCCTGGTTCTACTGTTTTCTAATGTGATCTTGGGCTTAACACTTTTTTGAAAGGACCACAGTTTGCTCACATAGAACCTCTGAGTGAATTAGACAAAGAAGCATTCTCTTTCACTCCCTGCAGGAGCTCATAATTTCTTAATTTTAATACTTCATATTTTTTTCTTTTAATGCAATGTTCACTCATCTTTTCACATCCTGTAGAAGAAACTCCCTAAATTCAAAGACTGTAATATCAGAGCCTAGCTCAATATCTTGTGCAGAGTAAGTGCTCAATAACATTTTTATTAAGTAAAATTGGATAGATTGGCAAATGAACAAATAAATGTGCCATAATAGATCTCAAATGGGGGTTTGAATTTAAAAATTATTTTAGTTTCAGCAAACAGTATTAGCAGTTTGCCCGCCTCATATAAAACTTTGGGTATTTAAATAACTAAAGAAAAGATCAGGTTAACTACTAATGTATTTATTGTCAGATAAAAAGCTAAGTCTTTCTATCATACCTTACAAAATCATTTCCCAAAATATGTCCTGGGAAATAAGTAGTGCCATAGTAAGCTGAAAGAGCTTATTTGCTTAAATAAAACAATTCAGCTTAAATTCATTCAATCCAGTGTTTCCAAAGAATTTTGGGCCACAAAATTGACCCCTGTATAACCACTCATCACCCTACAACCCTAAACTTAAGGAAAATGCAAAGTTAGCGCCTTTATCATCTGAATAATCTTGCCTAAGTTGCCTTTAGCTATTTCTGGGTATCACTGAATTTGAACTAAAATATCTAGGGATTTTTATTTCACGATGGCATTTTCCAATGGCATGATGAAACTGCCTATAAAATCATGTAAGTAAGGTCCCCAGGGCTTACTGCCTCAGACCCCATTCCCCAGACCGACACGGAGGGTCAGTCATGCACAGTGTGTTTCACGCCTTGTACCTGCTGCGCTTGACTGAAGCCCTTTGGAGGTCATTTTGTGCAATTACTAAATCATTACTAAAAACAAACTATGTGTTCAATATGTTTACAATGTCAGCAGAATTTATAAAACACTGGATTTTCTTATGCTTAGGTGATATAACAAAAGTGTCCTCACTAGAGACAGTAAATGTGAGCACTAAGGCTTATGTGAGTAAAACTATCATATGCATCACATGCAAATGAATACTAAATGGAACAATATTGAATCACCATGAAGTACTACCATAAAACAATGCAATTGTTGTAATCTGTCAAATATACTTTAAATACAGGAAATTTATACAATTATAGACTTAAAAAAGTGTTATTCATTAATTCATTACATTATAACTTAAAATACTTGACAGAAAACTCATTAACTGATAGGAAAATGCTAACCCAAAGTTATTTGGGAAAATAAAGATAGTAAATATTGTAGAATTATGTATTTTTTTAAAAAGCAATTTGCAGCTATAAGTGCAGCTTGAACATTATTAAATCAACACTTAATATATTTTCGGCTTATTGAGGAAAGACTATAAATATTTCCTTGAGTAGATCAATTTCTCACTTAATAAATAGGTGGGCCGTTTGAAAATTTTAAACATGTGTATTTCACATTCTTATTAGTTTTGACACTGTGGATTTTCCTCATTCTTTGAGTCCCTTGGATCACTCTGGTTTGGAAGAGTTCTTGTACAACTTAGACTGAAAATTACGTTTTCAAGTCCATACCCAGATACTAGTCTTGAGGGTCATGCTATAGTGAGAGAGATTATGGAATATGAATTTCAAAAGGCTCCTTTTGCAGCTCAAGAGACAAGTCTGGAAGATTCAGTTAATAGACCTTTATAAAAAGCCATGATCAGTGAAAACTCAGGACACGACCGAAGAGATGCTCTCCCATAATCTAACAGAAACAAGAAGTCTAAGCTGTCCCTTTGTGTAAAAACTCTCATGGAGCACGGAGTAAGGAAGACTACAAACATCTATATAGATTTGTTAAACTCCATTTACTCCAGGACTTAGTTCTAAAATCTTACAGTACTGACTGAGGGGAAATGCAAGCCCCTTAAAGACACCTGCATCTGGCAGGGCACTAGCTTAGGATGTGGCCAGCAAGTTGGTCCTCCACTGTGCTGAACGATGGGTGTCGGTGGCAGGTAGGTGTAAGAGCACAGGCGCTAGGGCCTTGCCACGGGGCTATCGTGGTGGGAGAAGAGGAAGGGGAAGGGGCAGTAGGAAATGTGGCTTAGAGAGCCCTAGCTAAGGTGGAGATGGGAGACCCAGCCAAAGGCGCCATGGAGGAGCCCTTGCTGAGAGCGTACCCCAAGTTGCCGTGTAGAGACCAGAGTAAATGCAGGATTCTGTTACCGACACGTGAAGTCTCTACTGAAACCAGCTAATATTTATGAGGAAGAACAAAGGTTTATATAGGGACCGGTCGGGTTCATTCTGTCACTATTAGGGCTCATAGGATATCACTTGTGTCCAGAAGCTTTGTTTAGAAGGAAGATGGCAGTGACCTAAATCTTAAAGGCTTGAGCACTTACCCTAAGAACGCTGAGTTAACACAAAAGAGGCTTTGTCCCAGAAGAGATTGGCAAGTTGTACGTTTGTTCTATCATCAGGGAGAATGCGTGAGCCAAATTAAAATGTTGCTTTATAGTGACTTTTATTCAGTTTCCCAGTTATTAAGTGCTACATTTTAAAATTACTATGTGTTTTAGAAAATATTGTCCATATTACAACTGGATATTTAATAGTATTTCCTATTCACAATAGTTGCTCTATTTGAAGATAGCAATCTAAATAACAATAATTTTACTAAACTGTTTCTGGATTCTCAAAAATTCTGTCATAACATATAGGTAATATAACTTGCCTTTCATTTTATAAGGTATATCAATATAAGATATATATGTGTGTGTATGTGTGTGTGTATTAAACACTGACTTAAGGGAGAATACTTCTCAGACATTAAATGTTTTATTAAGCATTAAATATTTTTTAAAGAACAAAACACTGGCTTATGCAAGAACACAGTAAAGTAAGCACTAAAGACCTTTTTTAAAAAAAATAACAATCATGTTATTTTTCCTTTTTGACTATTAGTCCAAGTCATTCTTCTATCAAGGAAGACTGATTCAGTTTCTTCAAAAATAATAAAAATTTTGTAACAGAATCTCCATCTACTCCTTAATATGCTGATTTCCATGACTGTTTCCTAAGTACAACAATCTTTTCTTTCACTTTCCTGCTGTACTTTTCTCAGAAACCCATGATCATCTGATATTAAGCAATCCTCTTTATCATAATCTGAATTTAATTTTTCCAAGTATAACTTTTTCTTATTAATGATGTTCATCATTCAAGGGTTGTCTCAGTGTTAATATGTAACATTAACTCATTGCCAGAATAAAAAGGAAACATAAAGGAAATAACATTATTCCTAATCTACTTTATTTCTAAATCTCATTTTATATATATGTATATGTATATGTATATTATAAATATGTGTATATATGTAAATATAAACTATACAGCTATATTCCAACTTTAAATGCAGTCACATGACTTAAATTTTAATTCATAACTCCTGAAATGTTTAGCAAGATAAAGTATTTTACTAGAAATTATGTTTGAATAGAATTAAGCACATAAATCACTAGCACTGTGTTTCTGATATAAAGCACCCAGTGTTGTATTACCAGGTTGTATTTTGCAGTGGAATTTCTATTTCAGGGAAACTTGAAATTAAATGACAATTACCCAGCTTATTGTCAAACACAACCACAATTTATGAACAGAACTGTGAGCTGGAAGATATATAAACCAGCAAATAATTTTTAAGGATTGGAATGAAGAAATAAGTATAGTTAGCTACGGAAGAATTTGATTCAATCATTATTATCAACTAATGTGGTAAAAGGCCTTAAATTCTATATTGGCATGACTATAAAATACACACTCGCATCCCAGAAAAGAATGCTATTGGGAGTTTCCAATGGCTGTTTTAGACAGACCAATGTTTACTTAGACAGACAATTTGACTACTGACTGTGCTATTTTCATTATCTCTGATGGATGTACTAATTAAGATGATGAATCCCATAAACTAGACAGGTATATGAAGCAAGAAGTAAAAAGAAGTTTCTTATTTTTAACCCCACAATAAAATAAAATAAAAATTTCCAGGTGAAAGTAATTATTTTAAGTTGAGAGGTTTGAAGAAAAAAATGATGTAATCAATAATAAAAATCAGAAGGAAAGGTAAAACAAAGTACAGACCAGAAACTATTCTCAAACACTAAACACCAATGAAACTCAACTTCCTATTCTCTCAAAATTCAGTAAATAAAACTAGCTTACTTCACAAACTAAAAAATGCTGTTTGTCTATGTATAAAAAGATTTTTTTAAATAAAGATTCAATACAATTGATGAATTTTCCCACAGCATGTACTTACTAAAAATTAAATAATACCTACTATAATATGAAAAACATACATAGTCCTTGAGACTTCTTGAACTGTGCTGACAAAACCCTGCTCGCAGTCTTTACCAAAACACCAGCCTGTCTGCCCATGCCCACCATTCCCAGGACAGTAAATTACGCCTGTTCTCTGAACCGAAAGTCTTGATGCCCACTTATCACGTTGCTTTTTCACCTCCAACCTTGAAATCCTAAACAGGACTCACGTTGATGGTTATCAGATTCAAGGAGGTGTTTTATAATTAGAATGGCGGGACAGGATTCCCAGTCTTTTATTAACAACAGATGTATAAAGGTACAACAAGAAAAACTGATGTGTAAACAAAATTAGAAAAAATATATAGCTAAACAGATTGCTTTAATGTGATGCTCTATTTTTAAACTTGGGCTATATGTTTGATTTTTAAAGTTCAGTTTTACAGATGAAACTGCTTCTCATTTTTATTTATAAAAATAAACCCTATTTTATAATTTGGGTCTAAGGAAAAGTGCTTTTTCCCTAGAGAATATGGGCTTCCTCGTTTGTGATAGTGAGAAATACAAAACCCATTGTTTTCCCTTTTTAATTGTTTCCTGAATTCAAATTTTATGTTTGGTCATTATTTTTAAATGCTTTGTACCTCATCGTTGGAAAGGGTCTTTCTCACCATTCCGTGTGGTCGATTACCTCTTTCCACTGACGCGTATTTATTCACTGCATGTCTGACTTACACTATCAGAAACCTTCATACCTTTTGATTTACACAACAGTGTCTGGCTATTGTGACTTTTTTAATTGATGGGGAAACTAAGTCTGAGACAATTCAAATAGCAAATAGTAACTGCATAATTTAACCCGCATTTCTGACTCCAAATCCTACTCTATCTTTAAATATGTGTTTTTTTAATTGATTTTTAGAGAGAGGAAGGGAGAGGGATAGAGAGATAGAAACATCATTGATCAGCTGCCTCCTGGGGATCGAGCCCACAACTAGGACAAGTGCCCTGGCTGGGAATTGAACCATGATCTCTGGTTCACAGGTTGACACTCAATCACTGAGTCAGGCTGGTCAGGCAAATCCTACTCCTTAATACACTATGTGCATCCCTAGTAATCTTATTTATCTTTGTTCCATAACTGTGCACATAAATCTGTCAAAATATTTCTAAATGTAAAAATGGAGTAAAACCCCCAAATCATTTTCACATAAATTCTGTGCATCTAAAATGCCAAGGGCCTCTGTGTAACTGAGGTTAATGGCAGTGCATTTTCAATATGATTGAAAGTTTGGTCCATTAAATATGTTTTCTTACCAGAAAGATACACAGGTGATACCAAAATTACTACAACTTCTTTGAGAACCTATATAAAGTATTTTTATTCATAAATTGAAAATAGTATATATTATTAATGTATCTTTGTTAAATTTAAAATAAATGTCTATAAAGTATTAACTTGCATAAGAAGAATCACATGAACAATGGAAAAAAATTTAAAAATCAAAATGTGATAAAATGTATAAGATTTTGAAGACAACCTACAATATAGAATTTAGAATTGGGATCAATTAAATGCTGCAGTTACTAAACTTACATGCGAAAGCTAATTTTGTGATTATCTACAGCTACAGTATCTTTGTACATAAGAGTGAAATGTTGAATAAAAATGAAAAATATTCTAATAATATTTCATATTTGAATAGCTGAGCTTTATGGATACAAATAATAATTTTATAAACATTATCTAGAGGTAAAATTTTCTGTATTAGACAACTGTCATCTGAAAGTATTCTTCCAATTTAGAAATAAAGATAACATGATCAAATATTGATAAAAATGAAAAATAAATAAATTTTAGGTTTGTAATAAAGATTATGACAATAATAGATAGATTTCAACAAATAAATAACTCCCAAAATCACAGTAAAAGAAAAGTTATAGTATTTAAGTGTGAAATAGCACAATTCAAGTTCTCATTGAAAGAGGTCAAATGGAACTTGACTGTAAGAACATTACTGAAAAAAAAGACTAATATAGTAAAATGATACTGAAATTATTTTCATTAGGAAGAGTTGAAAATTAAAGAGGAAATATTTTAAAAGCACAAGAGATAATAGGGTTTTAAAAGAAGAGATTTCCATTATAAATAAACTGGGAGGGGGTATTTATTTATTTATTTATTTATTTATTTATTTATATTTTAGACAGGAGTGGACATAGATCTGTGGGAGGGAAAACACTTTCCATATCAAAGGCATTTTAATACTTTTCTTAGTACTTTTGAATTAGAACAGAACTACATTTGTAGCATTTGTAGCATGTTCTCCACAACCTCTATTTAATCCCATATATATTATATCTAAACCAATAAAGAAGCTACCCTTTAACAAACCTGAATGAGGTTCTATTGGGGAAAGCATGTTGGTGTGTCTATCTGTCTACTCCATCAATTATGGGACAAACTCTAAAAATAGCTAACGACATTTAGGACCTCTTACTAGTGGACAGTCATTTTCATGGAATTTTATAAGGCCACAGGTTAAATAGAAATGCTATAAGGGAAATAATGAGTCTTTGGAAACCTAAGCTCCATTAAAACACTAAATGCTTAAAATAATTGATAAATCAATAATAACTACTCAATACAAATTTGAGTTACTAAGAAACTGCTACATGAAGACGTTGGTTGTGACTGTCGTAGAGTATATTCCACAAATTTTCTATCTTGAATTAGTTTTAATTTAGATACCCCTGGATGATCTAAGAAGCATGGTTACCACTTCATGCTTGGGCATGCATTTCAACATGTCAAAATTCTTATTTTTGACTATTTAAGTTAGCTTATTAGAGTTTTTCAGTCCAAATTTATTTTATTGTAATTTTAAGAATTACTTCTCCAACTGAATTTATGTTTCCTAGGTAAATTATTATTTGGAGATAATGCAGTTAGAAAATCAAGCCTGAATCAGGAAAAGTTTAAAAGGATATAATACAAAGGTGTATTTTTATGAAATAAAACTTTTCCTCAATCTTATTACAAAATCATAGCTTCTATTTTCTTAGGCCACTTTATTTCTTCTATATTATGTAGATAGAAATTATATACAAAATTGCCATCTTTTAAGCTCCTTTTCTGCTGAAAATGGAAATAATTCATACCCCATAAAATACTTTTTTTATATTTTACTACAGTGATTTCTTTGATATGCTATTTTTCAGTGATGAAACCAGAGAGGCAATGCAAGAAAATAAAACTGAATCCTGAAAGTACTATAAAATTCAATTTCAGATCAGCAAGTAGAATATTGAAAATAATATAATTGAAACAAATCTACTGGCAACTTTGCACTATTGTCTTATAATGCAAAATAACCGCCTCTACAGATACCAGTTTCTTGAAACTATACTGCATAAAGCGAATGAAGTACCATTTTATTTTTGAGAGAGAGAGATTTTTCCTCCAGGTAAAATATTTAATTATAAATATTTAAATTTATATTTAAAGAGAAAATAAGTTTATTTTACTTATGTTATGATAAAGAAGAGGAGCCATCTGACTTAAATATTCAATGACCACATGAGTCAAAGGTAATGGGTCTTTTGAATTTCTGCAACGCCATCTGCCTTAACTCAGGGTAGAGGGGAATCAAAGCCATAAAATCATGATTGGAGAACTCAATGGAAGGGGTCAACCCAGAGAAAAAGAGGCTCCACAACAATTGCTGCTTTTCAATTTAAAAAATCCTCTGAATTCTGAAGTGCACAAGCATTTTAGAAACTAAAACTGGAAGTTCAGAATATTGTTCAAATTTAGAAGTGACACTAGTTTAAAATGGTAAGGTCCAGGTTACTATGATTTTGATGGTTATTTTTAATAATTTGTAAAAATAAAATTTTCTATGAGTATTTAATTTTAAATTTTAAAATAGTGTTGTAAGATGAGTAATATATTCTTAGAAATGTTAATAAAATGCATACCTTTAAGAGCACCTTTGCATTCATATTTCTATTTGAATAAACTACCTTAGAAATAGAAATTAGATTTTTCTACAGTGGATTCTGTCTAAAACCTTTACTTTCAAGTTACTTTCTTAGAAAATTTTATTACAGTGATGTCAAATACACTATTATAAGTGTCAAAATACCACCACATTAATCTGTTGCTATTATTGTGAGGAATCTTACTGATAGGACGATAAGAGAGGGTGCTGGTCCTCAAAATAGAAATTGATTGCTGAAATTTGTATTCCAGAAAACAATCTGTGGCTAAATACCACTTTAGGTATTAACTCTAAGCTGGCTAAAGTCACCATATTAAGTTTTCAAAGCACCTAAAGCTGAAGACCACTGAAAAGGAAATCATTAAAAGAAAACAAACAAATGGAAAAAGGTAACTGTGGCAATGCTCACTATCCCTGAGCAGCAGCTGATGCGCTACTGAGATGAACTGAATTATTTACATAACAGTCAGGGGATAAAGTGCACTAACCCCGTATAATATCACTAAGCACTGTAGAAGCTAGAGTTTCATTAGCCCTCCGTCTTCATAATCATCTTATTCTAAACAGTGTTTTCAAGTGACTGCATCAAATATTACACCCCACTTATTCAAAAGTATTCTTGTTCATAGAAATGGCAGATAATAAACCCAAAAAGGTTAATTAAACCAGCAATAGCAGACACACTGTGTATGAAGACGAATTTCAATGATGAAAAGACTATTTACAACTGCGGGTTTTCTGCAGTGTGTTGTGATGCAAACGTTAGGTGGCATGTCCAATTGCTGGAGCCCTTCATGAAAGTAAAGTATGACATCTGTCGCCTATTACCTTTCAGAGGTCATAATATCCTTTATCCTGAATAGTGTGCCTTAAAAATCAACTAACTTTTAGACTGTAATTTAGTTACAATCACGTTATTGCCGTAGCAAGAGAATGTCCATTTTTTGCTAGTTCAAATTACCATTTATTAATGCTAAAGATATTTTGCTTCTATCACAAAATGCAGTTGTGCATACCAAAATCACTCGACACATCAAAAGGGGCAGAAGTATTCATTAAAGATACCTTGATACGGAGCACTAAATCCACGGTATCTGTGGTTGCTGTCTGTAACAAAATGCAGTCTGAGCCAGTTTTTGTTGCTGATAATTGGCGGTGGTATATTCATTCCAGATAACCTGAATTATGGAAGACAAAACAAGAACATTTAAAAAGCCTTTCAGCAGTAAACATTTTTACTGAACTGGGACCCCCCGAATTTATCTATGTGTAGACAATATTCATGACTTTGCATTAACTTTTTAATCAAAAATGAAATAGTTGTTTTATGTATAGAAAAGTCAATCGTAGAATAGTGAAATTCCAAACATGTTTTGTTCCAACGAGGATGCATATATTTATAAAATCAACAGTAACCTGAATATGACTTTTTGTTCACCCAAATGTATTGCATAGATAATAGTAAACATGGTGGAAGCTGAGCTGATGGCCCTGGTCATTGTGTTCCCTATGTTTGTATTGATACAGAATAGTTACAAAACAGAAAGACTTCAAAGCAATAGATATACATTTTCCACCTAATATATTCTCAATATTTCACATGTGATGGCAAATTTCACAATTTCATTTCATAGGACAGAACTATTATAATGAAATTTCACAACACTGTAAGTTTTTTTATAATTAACTTTCTTTATAAAATATATTTCTATAATGCCCTGGAGGTCTGCTCCAATTGATAAACAGAAAACATTGTATTTTGGGTGTATATATAGGGTGTCTCCAAAAAATAGATACACACACTTTGAATAATTATAAAGGCAGTGTTCATTAAAATACATTTCATTTCCAACATTGAGCTATCAGCTGTTAAAGTGTATATACATTTTGGGGTACCCTGTATTAGGCTACATCATTAATCACAAAGAAACCATTTTATAATCCCCTTAAAGCAAGGCACTTAAGGCAAAATCTTGAAACTATGCCCTAGATATTTCTAGGTGTGTGTTATAAAGCCAAGGTAAAATATCCTCAAAAGAAATACTATTACACAGGTAAGGGGGATCTGAGACTGAATTTTCCTAATAACCAGTATATGATGTATCTTTTCCATTCTTCAAAGCTCACGCTTTTATTTTTCTTCAGCAGGTGTGTGTGTGTGTGTGTGTGCGCACGTGCACTCATGGTGATCACAACACTTCTTCCTGTCATTCTAGGGGACCGGTAGGGGGACACTGGAATATTTGTCACTGCACTGTACATATAATCAGTGGTGAGGTATTGAGCTGGCGATGCAAAGACCCCTCATCTAACACGCTCGTCCCTTACTCCCCAAGCCAACCTCTCCTAGGATGTTTGGGAGCTAAGCCACACTTAGAGTGATCGACCACTAGCTAAGTCATGGAAATATGAATTCACCTTTATTAGAGCATTGTGCCCATGGCTGCACAGAATGGGCTTGAAAATATCACTATGTAATCCAATTTTCTTGCATTCTCCCATGAACGAGCTGGGTTTCATTCTGTACATTTCTCACTTACCTTCCTGCTGCGGAATGCATCTTTAACTTTTCTCTATCAGTGCCCTATTTTCTCTTTTTATAATGGTGTTTCTGCTTATTGTTCCAACTGGCTGGTTTTTCATATCTGAATTTTAGTAAATATATCTAATTCACCTGTATGAATTTAAGACTCAGCTATAAAATTTCACTTCATTGCTTTCAGAAAATGCCCAAGTTTTGTTTACTTTTGTTTGCTTATTGGTTGGTTTGGTTCAAATAGCAATTCAGTAAAAAAAATTTTGGATTTGATATCATCTCATTTTCAAAGAGCAGCAAATTCCATGCTAGATTTTGATTTACAGTAGTTCTCTTCAGTTCCCTGATTTGATTAGCACAAATATCCATTCAGAAAAGTTTGAATTATTTTGGACAGGCTGTACACATTTCTAAACCTAATGAGACTGTGACACATGAATGACTGTGGTACACTCAAGTCCAGTTTGGAGAGAGGTCCTTAGAAGATCCAATAAATTAGAAGCAACTCGACAAGGACATCAAGAAAAGTAAGATAGGAAAGAAGGTGAGATGGACAATAAAAAATAAATAAATTCCCATGTTTCCCAGGGACATCAAAGATAGTTTCAGCAACACAGTGTAAGAAAGACAAGTAATAGCTACTAAGGAACTATATAGGCTGGAGCCTGAAATCACCTTCAGGAATTGAAAGAGGGGGATCTGAAGATGTTAGAACTGCAACAGCTAGTGGAATAACATCCATGAGGTGGACCAAATAATGGCAGTTACAGGGGTGGGGCTAAGAAGGCACCCCTGACAGCCTCAGTGCTTCAGCTCACGAAGCCGAACTGTGGATAAGCCCATACACTGAACTAGAAAGCAAGTGGGCCACGGTGCCCCTCTGCCCCGAGAGAAGACGGTACCTTCCTTGGTTCTAAGAGAGTTACACGGACTTTCCAAATTGTGGTCACCGAGTCTCATTACTTAAACATAATTTACACAATATGACTTTATTTATGGTTTATGGAGGACTCTTGTAAATGCATCTACTTATCTTTGCACCACATTTCACATTATCAGAGGATATCTTGGAAATGGAAGATCGAAAATATATGCCACCTAGAAAGTTTCCATTAAACTAGATATTTCAAAGAATTAATTTCTTAAATGCTAAAGGAGATATTTCTTAAATATAACTAATTATCTCTATGTCAAATCATTATGGTCACTTGAAGGCAAGCAGATATGGGTTGCTTCTAGTGTAAAGTCAGTAAGAATCAACCAGAAAATGAAGAGGTGAAGTATATTCGATAGCTATTTACAGAGCACTTACTATATGGTAAATGCGGATGCTAAGGGTTGGAAACAGAGTAGTAACGAGCCAGACCAATCGATGATTTGACAAAATGAAAATAAAGAAGAAAACATAAATAAATGACTGACATATATTCAGATGATAGAAAATGACATGCAAAAAATAATAAGAGTAACATGATAAAGAACGCCTAGACGTGAGACCCAACTGTTTATGATCAGAGCAGCCATGCTCATGATTACATCTTAGATCACTAACCTGGCTTTCATAAGAAATCAGAGAAAATTATAATAATGATAAATGTCATACATTTGTAACCTACTGTAACTTTTGTATTCAAGAAAAATTCTAAACATGTCTTTTGAGTAATTAATAAATTTAATAAGCATGGTAAATTAATAATGACATCTAATTTCACTGAATATTTAATGTAGAAATACTGAAAATAATTTAGTACACCTTGCCATAACTCTTTGCATAATCATAAATTATTTTAAAAATTAGATGAAACATTTTCTATTGCAGATAAGTCTCTTTGAGAATATGACTATAACTCTTAGAGTTTTTTTGGTTTTGTTTTTTAAATAAGTGTAAGAATCCTAAGGTCTTTACCATTTTTTTTAAAGTCCCTAAACCTATTCAGAGCTTAGCCTCTGGCTTATACATCTCTTGTCAAATCCCTGTTGCTGTAATCTCTTATGTCGTCTTAAAGACGGCACCTGCTGTTGCAAGTCCCACAATGATCTCTTATTCTCAACTTCCTCAAAATTGCACTTGCAGCAGCAGGTGTCACCTTTGGTGCCTCTTACATTAATTGTTTTAATCTTTCCAGTTCTCCAGCTCTCTCCTAATTTAACTTCTTTCTCTTGCTCTCGTGAGCTTTCACTCCTGCTCTCTGGTCCCCTATTTTACCTCTTTTGACTCCCTTCTTCCTGTGGCATTGAGCTGGATGAGATGCATGCCTCACACTCCTCTGTTCTCCAAGATCGTTAGACGAATTGTCCTGTACTGAACCGCAATTAGTTGCTAAAATTCATCCTTTCATCTTACTCAGGGCCTTCTCATGTACTTCTCTTTAAGACTGAATAAATATAATTTTGTACCTGTATTTACTTTACTATTATGCATTCTCAGAGAAGCCGACTTAAAGTCTCAAGGTTAAGATAAATGCCTAATCTCCTTCCCTGTCCTCACAGAGCCCCTTTGCAGATTATTACCATGTCTTTTCTTATTTTATAGAGTAGTAAAGTTTCTATCTTCACTACTTTGAAGGTAGGTTATTTCATCCCTGGTGCTGTGCACAATGACAAATTGAGGGGTACACTGATATTATTTATCAAGAAAATAAGAATATAAGCTTTTGGACATATGCCCTTTTAGTCTATGTATCTGCCCATACCATTTTTTGATAAACTGTTAATTCAATTTCATGTCATCATCAAATGCTCTAGTTATTCTTCCTTTTCTTTATTTAAGGTCCACCTAAAATTTTATTTCTTTCATAAGTCTTCAATTCCATTAGCTGAAGGTTCTGCTTCTGTTCCCTGAACAACAAGATCACTTGTTAAAACGATTTTGTGGCATTATCACTGCTTTATTCTTATCATACCGATATTCAATTATGTATAATTATACATATTCAATAATGTATAATAAGTTGGAAGCAGGATGCACATTGAATTTATCTCCGAACTCATTTCTGAAGCACATTTCAAATTACAGATAATAAATGGATACTAAATAAATGATGGAATATCCCATTACAGGATTTCTCCAAGTGTGTTCTACTGAATTGTAGCCACCAGACCTGTCTTTGGGGATAGGGAAAGGTACAGAAAGGTACACCAGTCAGAAAGTTTTTAATTGTTCTTTCATAACCATATACTCTCCTTGTATTTTTTAAAATGTGCTTTAATACAAAATTTCTTAAATTTATTTCAATAGACACTCTCCGATTTCCATGCTTTGCCATAAAACAAAATAACCTGCAATTATTTTATAGAACTTTTTGAGAAACCACTAACTTTATTTATTTCTTCATATTTGAATAAAGAATGCACTGCATATTTGCAAGAAAAAAACAGCATCTTAAAAATAGTAAAAAAATTAATAAACTTTATATTATATTCTACAGCATATTAGAAGTTGGAAATTTATTTTTAGCAGCAAAATTAATCCATTTCTTGGATGACATTAAAAGCACTAATCTTTCATGCTATGTGATCATGAATACTCTTGTGTGGAGAGTACAGATATCCCACAGCCAGGCTGAGCTTTTTTGTCACAGATGGATGACTGTGCTCTTGGTTCGATATGCAAAAGTCAGTGAACTGCAGAACACACAATCCTATGTGGTTTTAACAAGAGCATTAAGAAGCTAAGCACTGTGTGATGCAATCCAACTATTCTGAAACCAGATGTTATGAAATATTTGCAAAGCAAATGAGAGAAATGGCTATACTAAATTTTCTATTTCCTTCTCTCCCCTCCACCTTCACCCACACAACCCACTTGTTCTCACCATCTGTACCCCCACTCTGGTTTTCCAGTTACCCTTCGTTTTCATGATCTATCTTTCAGACATATTCTCTTATAAAAATTGGCTGCTGCAGAGAAATGTTACTTTTATCAAAACACATACTTCAGGAAAATCTGTTTATATTTTAGATAAGATGTGTGTGTATTCAACTACTAAAATTTAATTAATATGAATCAGAAAATGTGAATAGCCGTCTAACCATTAAAAAAATGAATTTGTAATTTAAAAGCCTGCAAAATATCTCCAGATCCAGATGTTTTTAATAGAGAAACCAACTAAACAGATAAATTAACAACAATTTTACCCATTCTTTTTCAAAATATCGAAGACGAGGAAACCCTTCTCAACTCATTGTGTGAGATTAGTATTATTCTAATAATAAAACCAGGAAATATCAGTATGAAAAAGAAACTACAGACCAATATCTCTCAGGATCTTAGATTCAAAAATCCTCAATAAAGTATTAGCAAATCAAATGTAGCCACATATAAAAATAATTATTTACCAGAACCTAGTAAGATCTATCCAAGTTAAGGCTGGTTCAACATTTGAAAATCGATCAATGTAATCTACCATATCAACAAGTGATAGAAGAAAATTTAAGTGATCAAATTAACAGACACAGAAAAAGCATTTGGTAAAATCGGACACCCACTCATGATAACAACTCTCGCCTGGGTCAGGGCACACGCCTGTGCTGCGGGCTCTATCGCCAGTTGGGGGTGTGCAGGAGGCAGCTAATCGGTGATTTTCTCTCATCATTTATGTTTCTCTCCCTCTCTCCCTCTCCCTTCCTCTCCCTGAAATCAATAAAAACATATTTTTTAAAAAAAAAACGCCTCTCAGCAATTTGGAATAGAGAGAACATCCTCAACTTTAGAGCATATATAAAAATCCTACAACTAACATAAACTTCACATTAAATAATGCATTTGATTAAGATCAGGAATATGGCACATAATTTTTATTCAACATTGTGCTGAAAGGTCTAGTGAGTATAATAAGGAATGAAAAATAAAGAAAGAAATATACATTAAAAAGAAACTATTCCAATTTGAAGATGACATGATTCTTTATGTAGAAAATACAAGCAATCTACAAAATAAACTGCTAGAAGTAATAAGTGCACTCAGCCAGGTCCTATATGCATAGCCCAAGGACACAAACAATAGTACAGTAAAGGCCTGGGGTGGGGGGGGTGACTGGGTGGAGGGGGAAGTAGGGGGAAAAGCCTAGAGTATTGAACAATAAAATCCCACAGTGGTATGTTTAGCCAATTGTCTTAATTAGAAACAGGAAAAAAATATAAAATGTGACTATGGTATGCTATCAACCAAGGTAAGTATTCCAGAAAAATGACTTGTAGTTATTTCAGAAATCATGAACATTTTTAGATATTTTATCACTTCACTCATAAGTGCTTAAAGACATGACTTGTGACTGTTACAACATAGTGGAACAAATTATAACGAATTATTGCTTAGTGGTGTCCATTGAACTCAATCAATAATCAGCATAGGTCTGGGTGTGTATCACATGCACCTTAGCAGGCACAGCCAAGTGGTAGAGACCGTAACTGATGCAGGTAATTGCACAATATTGTTTCAGAATATTACCATGCCTTTCTTTGAAAAAAGGTTTGCATCTTATAAAGCTTCAAGTTCCTCTCCTTTTTCCTTTTTTTTTTTTTTTTTTATGGCCACATTTATCCAGTGTGCCAAAGAGGAGAGAGACTTCCTAGGGAAATAAGGCAACTGAAATGATGCCTAATTGGGGGTCATGCATCATAACGTAGATTGATGTAACCATGCAAGATTTGGCAAGGTTCTTGTCAGCTTTCACTTTCCACTTTCTGAAAGCAAACCGAAGTCACATAAGTATTCAAACCAAGTTGATTTAATAACCTTCAGGATCTACAAGTTTGAATTTTCTCTATAAAAATTGTTGTTAGCATTTAATGATTTAGAAGTTTCTGACAGAAGTCATGCGCATTTTGATTTTTGTACATGCCCAAACTCTCCCTAATAATCAGAGAGGCATGTAAAAGCAGCAAGCAAAACACTTCGGAGCCTATGTCGCAACACATCTGACAACTGAGTTGTCCTCTCTGATTGTCTCTATTCTAAAACAAAGTGCTTGGGGCTTCTAATTTGTGAATCAGTTGTTCTAATATTAACCATGAGCCATCCGCTGCTCAGTACAGAATTGGTGTTTACATAATTTTGACAAACCAAGTGAAAAGAATGATTGTTATTTTTAAGAATAAGAAACAGATAAACACAATAGACACAAAACCAAAGCAGATCAATAAGTATGAAGATCACAGAAATAAAAGGGAAAGCTATATTCTGTGGCACATTTACATATATTTTTATGTTGACATGTTTAACTGTACAAAGGTTTTCAAATGAGAGATTTGATGCTAACGCATCTTTAGAAATGAGCTTGGGAAGGGATGTAAAAGTTAAAGGAAGCATTTAGAATATTTTCCCGTTTAGAATCTGCATCAGTTGTGATTCTGAGTGTATTTTCAGTGATTATCTGGGTATATGATATGCCACACCCACATGATACAACAGGGCAAACAACACAGAAAGGGTCACACTGTTTAACATTACAGAATTTTCATATAATGTCCAAATCACAGCACATCTCATCATCTTACAGAAAACTCTTAATGTCCAAATGACGATCACATGAGAGGATTTGTTTTTTTAACAGTAGACACGATCAGCTATGCCTAGAGGAAATGTTAAAAACAAGGATGCTTCACTAAGAAAATTAACCTCAACTCTAATACAAGTTAAAAAATCAAAATAGGTATTTAAACCATGAGATTTCTAAAGTGGAGTAACATAGGTGTCTCCATCTCGGGAGCCATAAATCTGAGGAATAACGTATAGGCCTGGCCCCCGCCTGCCTGCAGCAGCATGTGCTGTGTATGACCGAGAAGAGGAAACGCGGGAGAAAGCAGTCAACGGAAATCTTGATTTATTCTGTACACTTGCAAACCTATTTAAGTTTGAGATGTACAAAAATATTGTTCAGGACGGATGTGTATTCTGTACTGCGCATTGTTACCTACAGAAATAAATTCTGTATGGTCGGTGACCTGGCTCATAAGCTTGCCAGCGGGGTCAGAGGCAGCGTTTCGGGAACAGAAAGGCTACCAGGTCCTCAACGAGAAAATGGCACGAAATTAGCCGACTCTCCAGCGAGGCAAAAAGCCACACGCCACAGCCAGAATAACATCATAGCAAGCTTTATGGAGCAGGCTGAAAACTTAAAAAAGAAACATTTAAAATAGATATATTTGTACTTATCTATATATTTATCTTAAGCTTTTTGAATCTATAAGAGCATTTTTAGATTCACGACTGGTGCCCAGTACTGATTGTTCTCCAAATGTGGTTGTCTAAGGGGTGACTTGTTTGAACAAATATGCATGAAGTCATTTTAAGTATAAAATATTAGGCATGTGAACCCATCCAAACATCTGATAAATATCAAAATACTTTGTATTTATAAATACTTTATGTCACCTATTCTTTTACCTGTATAATTTGAGAAAGAGTTATACATTCTCACTTTTTAACAATTCAAAGTTCTGCAAAAGAGAGAAGCTTCCACATCTAGCAACAGTGATTAAGCATTTGGTGGGGGTATTTAATGCTGGGAGACTTGGTGAGATCACTTGGGTTGAGCGCATACTCAGAAAAGAAGGTGGCCCATGACTGTCTCAGGAGACCGCACCCGAATATTTTATAACAAGAAAAGGAGGTAGTAGATCACATTAAAAAGGACAGGCTAATGGAACAGAAGGAAATCTAGAATGTGGGATGAGTGATAGGATGCCACAAAGTGCTTCTCAAAGGAGACGTTGTAAATTGTACAGAGCTGCAGAGAGGCCGAATAATAGTAGGGTGCGAAGGGAATTGGGCAAGGCTGAAGTCCTTTAGTGACTTCTTGTTGCAAGAAACTGTTATAGAAGATGAGAGGAACTGAGAATCAAACACGATGTTTGGTGTGACAGATATACAAATATAGTAAAGTATTAAAAAGGGGACACCTGTAACACTTCCCACAATAAAGATTAATCTTAAAAATAAAATAAAATATACTATGTGATTATAAGTTTTTGAAAGAAAATAATAAAGGTGACAGTCAATGCAGGAAGGAGATGAAATTCTAATATAGTGATGAGAGTAGCCCTTACACCCACAGGTGTGTGTGGGGGAAATGAGGGAGACTCGGCAGGTATTTCGGAAGAGGTGTCCCAGGGTGAAGGGCTACTAATGCAATAGTCTTGGCCACCTCTAGAGTCATCTAAGTAAAGTAGAATGGTTGGGAGCCTATGGGGAGTGCATTGAAGAGGAAATTAAGACCCTGAGTGTGAAGAATTCTTTCCAGAAGGGGCCCTTTGAAGAAAAGCAAAGAAATGAAAGAGGGCAGTTGCTAGAGAAAAACACAGCATAACTGTAGGGTCTTCCAATAAAAGTATAAATAATTTGACTTAAATGAAATGATTTATATAAAAATAAAAATGAATATGATAGAATACAATTTTAAAATAAAATACCTGCAATTTATCTATTGTTAATCTGCTCCAAGGTCATTCAGGTAAATGTCCCCCTAAATCTCCTTTTGTAATTATGACAATGAAGAATATTTACATTTGCCATCATAATATCCAAACCTCATTAATAGGTAACCAAAGTAAATTTTGACAATTTACCAAAAACTGATCTTCAAATGAAAGTAAGTTTAGAGTGAAGTCCGTAACAAAAAATCCTCTCTTTTTGCAGTTTGTTATTGACATATCACCTTGTCACATTTGCTCTTTTCCTTTATTGGAAAAAGTGATGACTTTTTCCTGAAGGTTAGGTGTTGACATTTAATGAATTCAGCACCCATTTACTGAGCACCTGTTATATGCTTGTGCTATAAACACTGTGACGAATTTCAAATGAATCCCTGACCTTCAGGAAATTATAGTATAGTTCAGTGGCCAAGGTGGTTGGTAGTATCTTATCACAAATACAGCATTTTCACTGAAGTTAATTCATGAAACCTTAAAATTCTTTAAATATATATTTATATTATATGCTGTGTATATAGTTGGTAGCCAGTAAACATCTGCTTAAAAATTCTATGTATAAAACTCATTTTATGCATAAAGTTGAGTAACTGAAGATTAAAAAGCAGCAAAATTTGCAAACATAGATTTTCAGAAAAAAATAATTTACTTTTTAATATGAAAAAATATATTCTCTCTGTAGAAAAGCTTTATTTTTAACCGAGGGAGAGATTTAAAATGCATATATACTTTGAACAGATACCCAAGGTATTAATTTTGGAAATAGCACAGAGTCTATTCATGACTCCCCAGAGATATTCATAACGGTTAAAAATCTAAGCAATTTAGCCCAGCCAGCGGTGCGGCTCAGTGGGTTGAGCGTCTTCCCATGCACCAAGAGGTGGCCGGTTTGATTCCAGGTCAGGGCACATGCCCAGCTTGCAGGCTCCATCCCCAATGGGGTTTGTGCAGGAGGCAGTCGATTGATGTTTCTCTCTCCTCAATGTTTTAAACACTCTCTCCACCTCCCTTCCTCTCACTCTCAAATCAATAAAAACATATAAAAATCTAAACATATTAGAAATTGATAGTAAAAAATACATGCAAAGGCTCACATCTCTAGGCAACTCAAAGCAATTTGAATGATTTTGTGTTAGGTTATGTATCCCAAAACTTACATTCTCATCACTGTATAAAACCAAGCCTAGTAGACTTGTGTTTCAAGACACAAATCTAGCACATGGCAAGAGGAAAAGTAAGGAAAGATGTGTCCTTTATTTAGAACTAGCCAGCCACAGCACCCTGATACCCGCTGCCCTTCAATGGTTTTATCCTACTTACACAGTCTCCAGTCTACCCCACCCATTTTCCCTCCTACTTTGTATGCTAATATACATCAGACACAATTTTCATGCTCATAATTTCACTAACTACTTATTCACTGAAATAAAGCTATTGTTTAAAAAGTGTATATAAAATTGTTTTGTTTGTTGATAAATTCCAAAAATGTCTTTTGGCTAAAATGTTAAAAAGAATCTACAATTGTAGCTGTATGGAAGATGCAGATATCATTTGCTAATGACCTGAGTTTCAGAACCATGAATGACTTGAAACATCAGTTATTCTAAAGTAAGTTTTATCTATTGGAAACAAAGAAGAAAAAAGGACAGAGGTTTATTTAGATATGGACTGGCATCTTTGCAACTGGGTTTTCATTGGAAACATTCGGGTTGGAAAAGTAGACCCTAGGAATAGCAGAGGAAAGCAGAAGGGGTTTCTAGGGAGCAGCCAGAGACTCAGCAGCAGATGAGCCAAGTGTAATCCTTTTTTTCTTTTAATAAGATATACAAGTTAATTAAGAGCAATTAACCTAGCAGTAGGTTCTAAGGACTGCAGGGCCTTGTTTTCATGCCAAGGTTTATGTGGGACTCTGAGAGCTGAAGGGCCTTGGAACAAAACACTGTAAACCTGACAAATTGGTGACAAAATACGATTAACTATAAAAATGAAAACAGTAATACTTCTCAGTTCTATTTGTATTTATTTAAAATCTTGGCATAGGGAATATATTCCAAAATATTGTTGTAATTGTGTTTGGTGCCAGATGGGTACTGGATTTATTTAGGTGATTACTTCGTGAGGTATATAAATGTCTAATCACTATGTTGTATGCTTGAAACTAATATAATATTGTATCTTAACTATAATTGACAACTTAAAAAAATAAACCAAAAAAGTTTTAAAAAATAAAATCTTTGCTTGTAAGCTATAGTATTCATAAATTTCTTAAGAAGTACTACATATTATAAAGTGTCATTTATTTTCAAGAAAAAAATAGCTATGGAAGAAAAGGGGGTTGTATTAGAAGACATTGCAGAACTACGCAGTTGGCTCCCTGGAACAGACCCCTCTCTTGTCTCTTCCATGAGGCCATAACTCCGCTCCCTCTTTCCATTTCTATGGCTGCTTCTCCTCAGGTCCTTTATGATCCCATATTTCTCTGCTCTCTAGTTTGAAAGCACATGCTATGATTCTTGTGTTCTGCAAGGTACATTCCCCCTGAAAAATCTTAGCTAATTCAAAGTTTTCTGCATTAGCTTTCTTTTTTTAAAAAATTTATTTTTATTATTGACAATATTACAGATGTCCCCCCTTTTTTCCCTTTTCCCCCCTACACCCAACCCCTGCCACACTCCAGGCCTTCACTGCCTGTGTCCATGGGCTATGCATATGCATATATGTTATTTGGTTAATCTCTTCCGGTCCCTACTCCCCTCCTCTCTGACCTCTGTCAGTCTGTTCCTTTGTCTGTGCCTCTGGACCTATTTTGTTCATCAGCTTATTTTGTTCATTAGACTCCACATATAAGTGAGATCATGTGATACTTGTCTTTCTCTGCCTGGCTTATTTCGCTTACCATAATGCTCTCCAGGTCCCTCCATGATGTCCCGAAGGGTACGAGAGCCTCCCCTTTTAGAGCCATATTGTATTTCATTGTGTAAATGCCCCCCAGCTTTTCTAGCCACTCACCTACTGTGCATCAGTTTTCTATAGAGAATGAGCGTAAGTGTCAAGCAGACTGTACCGGAGTCCTTGAGGGAACATCACCCACATACACACTAAAGTCATCCGAGATAACTGTGTGAGTCATCATTCAGCTCAAATTGGTGAGTTGGAGAGTTAAGTCCTTGGTGAGGTCCTAGGAACATGACTTGGATGCTGGATCAGAGGAGGGAAGGAAATGAAGCTGAGAGAAAACACCCAAACTGGTATTCTCCTGCACTTTGGAATTAATGATAGGAAAGCCATGGATGGAATTCACTGTTAATGTATTTCAAATAAACGTTTGGCATAAAGTGGTTTTTATTTTAAGAGATAGTTTAGTTCCCCATGTATTTTTAATATTTGATTGCTGTAAGGCTATAATTTATACCTTTAGAACTATGTTCATGTTTTACAGTAGAAACTTTCATTCTGTTATTGGGACACATAAGCTAATAAAAAACCTAAGGCAGGGTAGCAAACACTCTGTAAGAAGGTACATAAATTCTTTAAATACTTTATCTTTAGATATGTAGATGCACACCCACTTTCCAAACTTCTGATATAAACCAGATAATTTTTCTTTAAATAAATAAATGTCTAATAGTTTCAGTTATAATTAATTCTTGATATCTTTACATATAATTCATGATGCATAATTTCTTGCCATTACAATTTCTTTATAAAGTTAAATAAGAACAAAAGATGCCTATTAAACAATCTCAGTTTTTAAATCCCTCTCTTATTTTTTCTATTCTCTACTATTTTCCATTTTTTTCTTATTATTTTCTGTTAGAGCCTTTCTATCTTTAAAGGTATCTTATCCATACCTAATTTACAGGAATTTTTAGTCATTCATCCTTATTGTTTTACCAAAGCATTCAAATAGTTTTCATACAACAACTTTCATTGCTTATTCAAGTTACATACATCCATGTTCAAACTAATTCCCAAACCTTTGGTCTGGGAGTGTTTTACACAGCTATATTTACACCATCACTGACTTCAGGTGACACTCCATGAAAATATTTTCTGCTTTTGGGGTTGGTGCATATATGTGTGTATGATAGGAGTTACACTTTATTATAGATATAATGATTCCTGACTGTCATTTTATTAAAGGCAATTTAAAAGTAAGAAGTAATTTGAATAATAATCGTAACTGTTTATATAAACATTTTTCCTTTTTTAGAAGTAATTCAAATGTTTTAATCAGTGTAACAAAATTTCCCTTTATTTTAATTAGCAAGGAATATGAGCAGAAAATAAAAGTCAAAAGAAAAACCATATCTGCATCCCATAGTGACAATAGAGATTAGAATTCAGATTTCAATTTTTACCCTTTCAGCTTGTACTTCAGAAGCAGAACATCCTTCCTCCATCACGCTTCCAGTCCAACTAACCTTGTCATTGCTGTGAGTCAGTAAGTTATCTGTTCAAAGCATATCCCTCCATTCATGGGTATTCACTTGAAAACCATATTGATTGAAAACAGAAATTACATTTTCTATTAAAGTAGCATGCTCAATGTTTAATATATTATTTGTTTTCTTTATTTCAGATTTATATTTAATTTGCTGATAAAATTGCAACTCAATCCATGTCAGGCTCACTACTTATACACTTGGTTTCCTTTGAAAATTAAAACACTAACCTAGGAAACAAGCATACTGCTCAGGGACACAATCTTATCAGTCTGGTTGTTAGCTACCTGCTGTTCTCAATAAATCAGTCTGCAAACTACTGAGCCATATCACAGCATTTTCACCTCTCTATTTGTTGGAAACAACTGCCTACAGACCAAATGCTTTTCCCCTGAGTTTGTTCAGTTGAAGATATCCTACTTGCTTTAGTGTAGTTTATGTTTATAGATTTTTATAGCTAACTCTCAATAAATGTAATATTAGAATAACTATGAATTGAAAATCATATATTAATAGGCTAAGTGCTGGTATGCTTTGCAATATATTAAAGGAGTTCTCTAAATTCATTCTTTAAATCATAGTATTCATTTTAACTACAATTGGGAGAGGCTTATTAAATCAAAATATTTTTAAATAATTTCAATAATTTTATATTATACCACTTGCTTTGACGTCATCTTCAGTCATTGTTAAGTAGCTTAAGTACTTAACTTTAAATAGTTCTGATTGGTGGATTATATTAAAAATAAATGTATAAATACAATTAATAAGCATCAGTAATGCCCCATTTTTGTCCATTTTGTTAAAAGATACATACAAATTGTTGGGGTTTTTTGCTTTATCTAATGTCTAAATCACTTAACATGTTTACAGAGCAAGTAACCTACGAGTAAATAATAACAAACAAGTTAGAGGAAACCTGGGATTCTTTAAAAAGACATGTTTTTTATAATTGATTTATCAAAGCTCACTTCATTCTCCAAAGCAATTGATACTCTCATCAATAATATAATGGGATAAAACTAAGCTATTAAGAAATCACGGAGGGTAATTAATGGAAGAGCAAGAGGAAGCCAACCAGTGGTGAGCTGGAGCTTCCCGGGACCAGCGGGGGAGGCTAATTCTATGGGTCTCCACACACTCCATGCTCAGTGATAGCAAGTGAGTAGCTTGGGCCATGGAACTGAAACATGCTACGAATTAGGCCAATTTTTCCCTTTATTTTGGGAGAGGGAGTTTGGCAGCACATCACTGAAGCTATCCCACCTCTGCAAATATCTACTAGAGAACACTGTTTTGACTCCATTACAGAGACAAAATGCTGCTCCGTATGACAAAAGTATGTAGCATATAGATAGCATGCTAAAACAGTACCAGCCCGTGAGCTACAAATACACAAACTGCTCCTAAGAAAACAGAGTGATCTAATGTTATCGATAATTTCTAAGAACAAAAGTGTATTAAGTTGACTAAAATTATAGAAGACAATTATAGGTTAGATGACAGAGAACATATCTAAAACCCTTCTGAAATAAAGAAATGAGGATTTTCTAAAGTCTCTCAATGTATAATGCTAGCTGAATAAGTTATTAGTTCAGTTAACCGCCAGAATACTCAATTATCGGGAAATGATTGGTCAATGTTATTCAGACAAGCAGCAATATGTGCTTATCCCTGGTTCATCTTAGTGTCAACTATGTCCTTAGTACATCCCTTCATACAAAAGACTAAACACAGGGCTATCGATATTAATGATTCACAATAAAGACAGAATAATATAGAATTGACTGAAATTGTAGAATATAGACTTAGGAAGAATGCCCCCAGTCTTTAAAGTTGAAGTGCTGAAATTTATATAGTTTAAAGCCTTAAAACACACAAAATATTTCTTAGTTGGACGCATTATTAGCAGGCAAAATGGACACTAAAATATTTCTAAATTGACAGAAAAGTTTATGGCAGAAAGAAATCTCAGAAATTGTCTAATTTAGTTTGATGCTTTTCTAATATACTGCAAAATATTTCTCATTTCCTTTTTCTTCTAACTTCAGCACTCAGGAAAGCAGGGTGGTGTTAGCTGACGTATGGTGTGCTGATGGTTTGAAAGCGTTCATATGGCCCTTTAACCTGAAGATGATAAATGGCCTGAGTAAATCTCCCACAGCTCTATCCCAAATTCACTAGGGCAGCCTTTTTCTTCAGTGGTTTAAATGTGCCCTGGTGGTTTAAAACATAATTGCACTTCTCTAGACACCTAATTGATTATAAGAGACTGACTTAGCTGCACTGATGCAATTTCATTACTTTAATCATTGTTCAGTGAGGTGTCCCAAAATTGAAACAAACTGTTGGTGTAAAAATCTCATTTCTAGGAAAAAGACAAAAAAAAGTGCTGTCTAAAATTAGTTTATTTGTTTAGCAAAATGCCAACTTTACAGAAGTGGAAAGTTTGGGGTGAAAGTAAGAGAATCTTTATGGATAAGGTTTATTTAGTGAATGTAATCTGCACTGTCAAGTAACAAAAGGACATATGTGTACAACTGGAAACAATAATATGGCTAAAATGCGCTATCATTCAAAGCAGGCTCTTGCGGAGCAATTCTGTGTACAACTCCACATTCCCATGAGGTGGCCATTAACATTGTGCTCATGTTAGAGAAGAGGGAAATAAAGTAGAGAAAGTTTAAGTAAGTTGTCCGAGGGCAATAGCTAAAAAGGGGTGGAGCTGGGATTCATGGCATGATTGATTGGTTTCAGTGGTCTTGACCATCAAATTATTAACAAAATAAAAATCAAAATATGAATAATTTCAGTGGCAACACCATTTCCTGCTTACTATGCATGACACTCTGATAAACACGTTTTTATACAGTACCTTATCTAATCCATACAACAAACCTTCTCCTCTCCATATTTTTACTTGGCCCATAGGTAAGGAATCACTTCCCCTAACTTCTGTACTAGTTCACTAGGGTGCCCATCACAAAAATACCACACTGGATGACTTGAACAAAATAAATTTATTTTCTCACAGTTCCATAGGGTGGAAGCCAACGTCGAGGTGTTGGCAGCACTGGCTCCTTCCTAGGGGTGTGAAGAAAAATCTGTTCCTTGCCTCTCTGCCCTAGCTTCCGGTGGCTTCCTGAGAATTTGGTGTTCCTTGGCATGGAAAGGCATCAGGCCAATCTCTGCCTTCACGTTCACATGGCATGCTGCCTAGGTGCATGTCTGTGCCCAAATTACCCCTTTTTATAAGGACACAGTCATGAGGGATGAAGGTCTACCTTAATGACCTCATTTTAACTTGATCATGCAAAGACTCTATTTCCAAATAATTTCACATTCACAGGCTCTGGGGCTTAGGGCTTCAACACATGAATTTGGAGGGGATACAATTCAACCCATAACACATGTCTTGCTCTGCCTCCCACTTATTTTTAGTTCTCTTGCACAAGAGAAATATTACTAATGTGACTGGTGAGACCCAGCGCCATTTATTGGGCCATTTCTCAACATTTGGTAAGGTTACTGACTTAAAGGTCCAAAACCAGCCTTCATACCCTCCCCACCTATCTCCGAGCGGCACACGCATCTGGACCTTAGGACTAGGCCACTGTCAACTTTGTATGGCTTGCTAGAAAAGTCACTGACATTCTTCTGCACAATAGCGATTTCATATTGTAGAAGCACAATCAGGAATCAGGCCTTTTAGAACTAAGCCTCTTGTGCTGGAAAAACTCTCTATTAGACCTGAAAGCATCTGGGTCCTTCCCAATTTAATAAAATAGCATAACTGATGTTCTCTTTGACTATTAATGATCCCGCTATTGATGGCTTTGTGACTGGCAAATCCAGAAGTGAAAAAATGTGAATAGAATAATTCTAGCAAGAAAACCTGCCCCCAAACATGGACAGGTATGATGTGGGCCTCAATATATATGCTATTTTATAGATAAGGAAACAGTAACTTGGGAGTTAAGCAACTTAATCAAGGTTTCATGCAAACAAAAGAATAAACAGATAAAAAAGAGTAGAGAAAGCAAAGGAGATTTCTGATATATATTTACTTCCTTCCTAGCACAGAACAAAATAAAATAAATTTTATTAAGTTCCCTAATTCACTTTAAAATGTGCTTAATTTTATGCTGTAGAACAAGCTATTAAACTTGGCATGCACTTACAATGAAATGACACCTAGTAGTTTAGAGTATATATATATGCCTAATTTATTTCAGGAAGCCCTCTTATCTTACAGTGCAGGAAATGGCAAACAGAGCACACCTCTGGGTGCCCACTGCGGGAGCTTGGAACAACACACCCTTCTCTGTTTCAGCCCCCACTCGCTCCTGGTGCTATCCCTGTCTGTTTTTGTTTAGAATTTGAACTAAAAATATCTAACATTTTAAATTGCATGAATGTAAACTAACATATATTGAGAGTTAATTTAAAGCAAATTAAACATTTCTTAAATCGGTTAGAATTCTGTTTGGCTTGTGGATACAAAAATCGACTGAGAGTAGCCCTAATAAGTAGGAATGCATTTTCTTATATAGCAAGGTTCCCAGAGGTGGGCAGCACTGGGTTGATAAATTGCTTAAGGTGCCTCAGAGGACTGCATCACTAACGCCCCCTGCTCCCCTGCCCTTCTTGAGCACTTGGAAGACTGCACTTTGCTGCCCTCTTGCAGCTAGGCAAGGCCTGGGACTAGTTCAGGCCAACAAGCTGAGGGCAGAAGTCGGGTGTTACTTTCAAGCTAAGGCAGTTAAAAGCCCTTTCCTGACCCTTTCGATCTCACTTCTTCCCTCCCTTGCCTTAGAAGCCCTGTGCTGTAACTGCACAGACAAGATAGTAACAGACTAAATTCCCCGAGCTACTGTTTAAAAGACAGTTACGCTAGAGCAGAGATTTTCAACTGGTGTGCCCCAGGAATTTTTAAAACATGCAATACCTGCCCTGGCCAGTGCGCCTCAATATTAGAGCAAGTTAGAGCACTGACCCATGCATCAAAGGGTCGAGTATTAGATTCCCGGGAAAGGGTATGTTCTCTCTCACATCTACATCCCCCCCCCACACTCTTTCTCTGAAAAGAATGGGAAAAATATCGTGGGGTGAGTATTAACAACAACAACAAAAGATGCAATACCTGACTATTTAGTCAAGGGAACTGACCTTTTTGCCCTTAGATTGTCAAATAAAAAAATAACAACAGCCAACACAACAATAGCTGTCTGGTGTGAATACCCTGTCTTGAACCATAAACATATAGGTCATATAACAGAGTTGCATTTTATTGGTCAGTGCTCCTAATAAGTTTGTGTCTGATTGGTTAATACTTGGTACCAGAAATCCTTATACACAAATATAGGTACCTGACTTTTTTAAGCATCACTTTGTAGCAAAAAGGTGTGTAGTTCCTATTATTAGTATTTTATAAATCAATCAAAATTATACCTATTTTTGTCAAATCAGCAATACACACACACACACACACACACATATATACTTTTTGCGTACCACAGAATTTTAGTAATTGGTTTATGTGTGTCATGAGATGAAAAGGATTGAAAATCACTGCCCTAGAGAGATGATACTACAACTGACTTTGCCTAAGTGAGAAATAAACCTTTGTTTAGTAAGCCACTGAAATGTCAGGATTAATTTGTTTCACTCCATAGCCTAGACTCTGGATAATATATAATGATGGCTTTCATCATCAGGCTTGCAGTTAGATAACTGCCACCCTCTCAGCCATCATCACATTTCAGGCCAAAAGGTAGGGGAGGAGAAGGGGAAATAGCCAAAGAAAATCCTAACCAAGGATGCTTTTTCAACTTCTCTCCCAAAAGGCAAAACACAAATTCTATTGACCAAAATTATTTTATATATATATCTTTATTGATTTCAGAGAGGGGATGGGAGAGGGAAAGAGAGAGAGAGAAGCATCAATGATGAGAGTCATTGATTGGCTGCCTCCTGCACACCCCTTACTAGGGATGGAGCCCGCAACCCTGGCATGTGCCCTGACTAGGAATTGAACCTCAATCTCCTGGATCCTAGGTTGATGCTCAACCACTGAGCAACACCAGCTGGGCTGGGCTTTTTGCTTTTAATGGAATGAAGAGCACACTATCTTTTATCCAGAGGAGACTTCTTAGCATTCTTGAGACACAACATACTATGTGATCTCTTGGGGATTTTACATTTGGTTGTTTCTGTTGGGAGACACTTAATTTTCTGTCTCATTTTTGTGCCTCTTGTAAGTAGATGCATTGACCTCCTTATTTACAGATTATCGTGTTTTCACAAACAGCCTTGAAATATATAGTGAATATATTCCTCTGAAGCAAAGGGTAGGTTTCCTCATAACTTTGAAGGATATAGCATCTTACTCCAGAGAAACGGGCAGACAATTCTTATTGCACAGTGTAACAGACTCGGGTGTCTTCAGCTCGAGGTTTCTCTATTATAATGGAACCTACTGCACTTGCAACTCTCACTTGGTCTTCTTCATGCCACCCTATAGGAAATGGGGTAAGAGAAACTGACAAACCTGAAGTGCCCCCAGATCTGTGCGAGGATTAATAAAGTGTGCTGGGTATGACCTAGGTAGGTGTCTTATGTCTTCTCCTGCATGTGTGAAAATGTGGCCAGCTAACTTGTTAGCTGACAAGTAGGTTATAATTTGTGGCCCTTCACAGCCCTTAAAGGTGTCCTCCCTGGGGAACATTGGCTAATTTTAGTTCCTATGGTATCCAGTCTTATTTTTTACTTTTTTTTAATTCTCACCTGAGGATATTTTTTTTTATTGATTATAGAGAGAGAGGAAGCAGGAGAGAGAGAGAAAGAAAAAGATTGATATGAGAGAGAAACATCAGTGGGTTGCCTCTAGTACTACTGGCCCTGACTGGGGATGGAATCCAGAACCAAGGAGTGTGTCCTGATGTGTAATCAAACATGCAACCTTTAGGTGTAAGGGACAACACTCCACCCAACTGGGCCACCCAGCCACCTAGTGTTGTCATCCTGATTCATTATAAGCCTTGCTTTAAGGCTTTGCTGAAATGTACTCCCTCTGTGAAGTTTCCTTTAATTCCTTGAGCCAGTTTTTTCCTCCTATGTTGCTCCTGAAATGCTTTATAAGAACACGTCTCATTGAAGTGTTTATTTATAGAAGTTTTCCTTATCAGATTGTGATCTTGCTAAATAGTGTGTCTGGTTTTGACTGCATATCCTGTATACTGCTTGGTATGTAGCAAACACTAAATGACTCTCTCTTAGAAAATAAACTTGATGATAGATTTTCTTACATGTGCTCTCTCACTGTTTCCCTAAAATTGTAGCACATTATTACTTCCATCTTAAGCAAGTTGCCTGTAATTATAATTGTCTTTCTAAAACAGAAAATGCAACAGCTGCACCTACTCCAAAAATGGATCCTTGGAGAATGTAATTAAGTTATTTCAATTTGGAACTGAGTATTATCAAGAGCTATGGGATGTGTAACCTTAAGGCATACCTTTCTATCAGGTTTTTAATGGTATTTCATTTGCAGAAACTTGAATAACTAGGAAATTAGAATGCATTATTTTGCCTTCTCCAATCAGAGGTTTAATAAATGAAATTATGTATCATATAGTCTTACATGTTATAGTTAGAACATTTGGTAGATGACAGAGCTAAGGAGGCCACGGCCATGTGTTTATTATCTTTGTGACACTTCTTATAGCTTTATGTACTTTGTTTTATTGCTGTGGAGTTTGCCTATAACACAAAAATATTGCACAACTGTGTTTAAGTCACAAACTTAATCTGAAAAGGAAGTCATTATAAATTTCTAACCTCTCCAGGAAAGTCTATTCCAAGGTCACCAATGATTTTCTACAAATTATATTAAATATATTTTCTTCATATATTAAAATTAATAATTTTATACTTGGCAATTACTTTAAGGGATATTTGATGCTTAAATAGTTCAAACACTATGGTAAAATAGTGTTTTCAAACATTTACTGCATTTCACTTCTCCTAATTTCACTTTTGATAGCGGCATCCATTTTCAAGGCTGAAATGGCCAGTGTATGGCCAAACGATTGGCGGTGTAGCAAGCCTCGCCTAGAAACAAAACTCAGGCTAGATGAAGTTTTATTTGATGAACATAGGATTGGACATAATTTACCTAAGGAGTCATATGAAATACTTTGCATTTATTTTTTTTACACTTTATCTTTATTGATGAAAATATTTCAAATGTCCCTCTTTTTCACCCATTGAACCCTCCACCCTGCACCCCCACCTAGGCATTCACTGTACGGTTGCCTGTGTCCCTGGGTTATGCATATAAGTTCTTATATATGCATACAAATTCTTAGGTTGATCTCTCCCCCCACCACCCACTCCCACCACCTTCCCTCTGAGGTTCATCAGTCTATTCCCTGCTTCTGTGTCTCTGGATCTATTTTGTTCATCGGTTTATTTTGTTCATTAGATTCCACATCTGAGTAAGATCATGTGATACTTGTCTTTCTCTGAATGGCTTATCTTGCTTAGCATAATACTCTCCAGGTCCCACCATGCTGCCTCAAAGGGTAAGGGATCCTTCTTTTTATAGCTGCATAGTATTCCATGGTGTAAATGTCTGAGAAGATGCTTGAAATGATTTCAGTCTCCTTGAACTTGCAGAGACTTGTTTTGTGTCCTAACATGTTGTCTGTTTTTGAGAATGTCCCATGTGCACTTGAGAAGAATGCATATTCTGCAGCTTGGGTGAAAAGTTCTGTAAATGTCAATTAAATCCATCTGATCTAATGTGTCATTTAGAGTAACTGTTTCCTTGCTGATTTGCCTGGAAGGCCTACCCAGTAAAGTCACTGGGTGTTAAAGTCCCCTACTATGACTATATTGCTGTCGATCTCTTCCTTAAAGTCCTCCAGAAGTCTTTTTCCAGCATGTGTGAGTCTTTTGTTCTGAAGTGGGTATCTTGTACACAGCATTTATTTGGGTCATGTTTTCTTATTCATTCAGCTACCCTACCTGAAATTATCACGAGAAGAATTAAAATGATATAACCCTGAGTATTGAGTGCGTAAACGTAGAGGAAAACACAAACAAGCAAAAACCAAAGTGGGTATAGCTAAGCGGCTTATTTTTGTCTTCTCTTAAAAGGTATCTATCTATCTATTAAGACGATAGAAACATTTGGTACTTTTACTGAAGCCTCGCCAACTATGAATACAGTTAAAAACCAAACATTCCCCTGACATCCTCCCACCAGTGTTCCACAAGGCTGCCTGTTCTCCCTCCTCGCAAGTCCCCTTCTCTTGTCTGTGACACCGTGTTCCCTTCGACTTCCTCCTGCCCCTCTCAGTGCACCTCCCCAGTCTCTGACAGGTCACCCTCCTCGGCGGGTTTCATATGTTGCTCCCCACTCCTGTCTTCCCATTTCCTCCTGTCTCTATCTAGCCATCATGACTGACGTCTACTGGCTCGATTACCATCAATAGCAACTGTATATCAGTTATGCTTCTATTCACAGCTCCTGAATCATGCAGACATATAGTTATCTATTAGATGACTTTGACAGAATGTCTAAAAGATATTTTGAACTAAAACAAATTTCAGTATTCATAGCATTCCTACTGCAAAGTTAACCTTCATTCAACATTTTCCAATATGTCTTTAACAACTTGTACAAGTCAGAAAATTATGTTTTATTTGAGCACTATCTCTTCTTTCATCACTCCTCAATCCGCTACAGAGTCCTTTTCACTGTACCTCCTAAATGTCTCTCAATTCGTTCTACTTCTTTATCTCCATCACTACCACTGTAATCCAAGCTACCAAGATGTGTTCTTGGGTTTCAGCAGTCACCTCTTAAGTGGTCTTCCCACAGCTAATCGAGCCCCACTTAAAATCAATCTTTAAGCGTAAGAATAATCATTTGAAAAATTCAGATTTTAGACCTCTTCATGTAATTGTCTTTGATAAAAACACTTGAATAAATTCCCATTGTTCTTATAAAAGCCTTTAAATGGTTTAAAAGGCCCTTTCTAGTCTATTATTTATATATTTTCCTTCACTAATCTCATCATTCTTTACTCAATTACTGATTCATAATCTACTTTACCATTTAATAATATAAGTGCATTTAAATTTTTTAAATAACATAAAAAAACATTTTCTTTTAAAACTATTATATCCTAAGTTTGAGTCTCTAAAGAAAGAAACTATGCTCACTCAGAATGTCCTGTTTAATTTTTGCTTTCAGATAACAGGATATATCAAAGATCTAACCACAAAAATAAAGCCAAATTTCTTCCAAGACTATGCAATTAATTTGAAAGGAACCATTAAATATGGACTGGCATGTTAAAGAACACAACTGTAGATTACATTAGGAACAATTTTAATTTCCTTACACAAGTTTTGATTAAGTCACATTACTTTTCATTAATAGAGTGATAAGGAAATACTGATGGAAAGCTCTATCTTTCAAAATTCCAATCTATTTGACATATCAGTGGCCCGATCTTCTAAAATATCCCTTAGCTCTGACAGCTGCCACTTATAATTTTCCTGTTAACTGTAAGTTCTTTCAAATATTTAAACCTTTAAAGCCCACATATTACTGTTCTTTGATCCCAAGTTTGTCTTAGGCAACAACATCGACGCTAGGTTAATAAAAATTATCTGCTTACCATATTGTAGGTGGCTCAGAACCTTCTATTTCTAAGTAATCATACTTTTCTTCCATTTGGAAATCAGTAAATATGAGTGAAATTGTGTCCCCAGGCTCTGCTACAATGGTCCAAGTGCAATCAGCATTGTTATGGTATTCATTAGGAAAACTAGGGCTTGATATAATGCCGCTGGATCCTCTCATTGTTCCTCCACACGCATCTTCAGCTGTTAAAAACAAGAATGAGATGCACAGATATAAATCATTAAGAGAAATGCAACTCTTTTAACCCTTTTGAATAAAATAACTGGCTGGATGTTGTGATACCAAGAGCATATTATCTAATAGGGATTAAATAAAATGAAAAGTCCATGAAAAAAATTTAAGCACGTACATAAATATAAACTATATCTTGACAATTTTACAACCATTGGTTGAAACAGCAATAAAAGTAAAAGTCGAAACTCCAATTGATCTCAGGATAATAGAAACAAGATTTTCTTTTCATTGAGCAGCTGATGAAGTGAGTAAAATAAAAGAAACAGCATCCTTAAGGTCTGTGGTGAGAAATCTTTAATCATTTTGTGCATGGTTATGGTAGGGTTGAGCTTTGTCTTTATTTTTGTTTTTTAATGTAGTTAAGTACAAAATCAAGAAATAATATGAGAGAGAATATAATATACTTTTTATCAGTGGCATGATTCAAAAGCTATTGAAAAAATTTGTGGAAATGCAATTAAAATAAAATTACATCATATATCCAGGAAAGTTCAGTTAGAGAGAAATAATATAGTAATTCATATATTATTGGTAACATATTATTCCCTATGAGTCCATCAATGCAAATATATTTTTCTAGGTATGCATAAGATATACATATATATATTATTATAAATAAATTTCCTACTAACTATATTTTTGGACCTATGGTTTTCATTTTCCAAATGGGGGTCATAAATTCTCCATGAGTCGACTTTTGTGTATAACAACTGAGTGGTTACATGACCAGCTGTGTTTAGTCTAAAAATATAAGATAAAGCTCCTTGTTTCATAAAGAAATCGAAGCTATAAAATCTGTCTTGTCATAACATTGTTTAGACCAGTCAAGTTAATAAGTTACTAGTTTACTTGTACAATAAATTATTTCAAGATTTATGCTGTTGTCTTGATCCACTCAGAAAATTCTTCCAATTCAAGTCAAATGTTTGCCTCTACAATGACCAGTTATTATTTCATGTAAAGGCTAATACTCTATAAGTTTCATAAATAAAGATGTGCAGCATCCTATTTAATTCTGCAGTGGGTAGGGAATAGTAAAATGCCTTGGTACTGGGGATAGGTTTATTACTATGTCATATGCATCAAATAATATTAGCTTCTTTCTGTCCCACTCTTTAGCCATTTAATTCCACAATCTGTAAATAAAAAGCATAAGTATATTACTCTTTAAAGTATTTCAATTTAATCATAGGCTGTGTAAATATGATATTTATTTTCATTGCAAGTCCTACCATTTTTTTTTAAGTTTTTTGAGTAATTTAAATAAACTAATGGCTCTGTCTAGACTATGAGACATAGTAATTTTCTTGCCAAAGCACGCATTGCATTCCCTTAATACATGTCTGATAAACATGTCTGGCTGCCCCCATCCCCAACCACAAATCCTAAATGGTAAACCAATGTGTTTAAATATCTTAAGACTTCTTTTGACGTTAACTAGGCGTTATTATGGCTTCAAATTGTAGTTACTTCACATATAAAAAATTTAGTGCATAACAAAAAGCTTGATATATGCATGCACATACTCTTGTTCTAAGAAAAGTGAATAGGTGGTAAAATGTATAGTGGGTTACTTTTTTATGTATGCATGCACATATATGTAAGCTGGATGATGGCAAGCTACATACTAAGTAACTGTCAGTCAGTCTGTTGTAAAATACAGAGAAAACAACCAAGTCAGCCAGTAGCATCAATGAGAGCAATGCAGTCTTTTAAAAATAAGGGTATTTTAAAAACTAATCCTTATGACTTGAGATGTATTCCAATTTTCTAGGGGAAATACTATCAACTGCCACTTAAGTTCTTAATGTATTCAAATCTATTGATAAAAACTATGGGTGTTAAATATCAAATGTCATTAAATCTCATTTTAATTGTTTACAATAGTGTGAGTGTATCATCAAATAACTCTTATTTCTATACTTTAAAATAAACGAATTCATGTAAACTTGGTAAACAATCTTCTTTAATTTTTTACCATAGATCAGGGAGAAAGTCACAAATAATATCAAAATTAGTTTTATTTAAGTGCAAAGATTAAGAAAACAATTTCAGTATTTTTCAAAAATGTATTTTCTCTATAATTAAATTTTATTTACTCTCAATTTCTATTAGACTTATTTAGATTCCAAAAATACCTGACCTTGCTTTGTCTTTAGGTTATACATTACATTTAAGATATTATAAACTGGAACTGCTCCAAAACACGGCAATTAAAAGAAAAAAAGACAGCTTCAAAAACCGCTAGAACAATTTTTCTTTTGCAACACACAATTTCAGATACTGACCTCTTACTGTGCTCTGCCCTATTAGTTTCTAGTGAAATAGCTTAGGGATGGAGCTGGTGAGGGAGACCGGAAATAGGCTTGTTTATCACAAAAGAGAAAGAACTATAAATTGAAGCAGATGAGTACACTTGGCCAATTGCAGATGTTAAGCATTCAATCCATCTCCAACTTTATCACTGGAAATTTTTCTGCAAATCTCCCTTGTTAAAGCTCAACATTCCATCAGCCCCATTAGCACTCAAGCAAAGCTGACATCTATGTGGGATTATGTTCCTTCCCAAGACAGGCATCACTGTTGTCTGCCTCTTAATTAGACAAACTATTTAAATAATCCACTTATTAACTGTCCCTTATATTATATTATACACACACACACACACACACACACATATGGCAATAGTGCCATTTGTATAACTGTCCTTGTTTACATTTAATAGTTCAGCCTTTTGCATCTTTGTGTTTAAAAATAAACTTTGCTTTATAAAGAAGAGAACTGAGCATCCAGGCAAATTGCACATCTTCTAGATTGTTAGTTTTATTTTATATTTTTCAAGGCACAACCAATAAGCCTATGCCAAGTTTTAAAGAAAAGTGGAGTTTTTATGAAGAAAAATTAAAGGGTTTTAATCACCTTCATTTCTCAGTCCAGCTCCTTTCATACTAAAACAGATGAAATTGAATTCATCTGAGAAACAGATTTATAAATCAAAGGAAAACATTCATCATTCATTCAGATGAACACCTTATGGAAAGGGGAAAAAATCTATAAATAATGGCATCTCAGAATTGAAGGTTTATTCCTGAATGCTCAAATATGCTTTTGAGCAAGTATCCCATGTTAATTTACAATTATCTTCCTAAGAGGCATGTTGAGAAAATGAGAGGGAAAGTTAGTGCACTGAGAAGTAATAAATCTGTGAATTATGGTTCGATTGTTTACTTTTACATTCAGCTTAAAATACTCTTAGAATCTACAAATAAAAAATAAAGGTATTTGTTCATGGTAATTTAAATATTTGAAAAATATCTTTATATCAAGAAGCTATAGCAGAGCAACAGGGAGGAAATGTACATTCTTTTCGTCAAAAATAAAAAATAAAAACTTGGCAAAAGATAATTATTTTCAAACACTGTCCCAGAGCCATACAAAACTGTGATCCCAGTAAAAAGGTGAGCAAATGGGGAAAGCCCTATAACTATAACTGTCTGGCTTTCTCTCTATAAGCAAAATGTGTGCGGCAGGTCAAAAGCTTTATAAAAAAGGAGAGAACAAAACTGGAAAATGCTTATTGCTATTCAGGATCCAGAAGGTGAGAGTTAGTTAATTTTGAAACTTGTCTCCATATTTAATTTCAATAAAGTACAACTTCATGATTTGTAAATGATAGAATTACATATAGAGAAAATTAAAATGTAGAATAGAAGAGACTCACCAGATAAAATATACAACTTAACGTATAAATTTAGCAAAATCATTGACTACAAGAGCAACATATAAAAATATGCCAGCAATAAAAAATTAGAAACAGAAATTTTAAAATATCACTTTTAATAAGATAATTTTTAAAATCTATTTGAATCAAAACAATAAAACATGAAAACCCTGAGTGAATCTCTACTTCTATTTTTTTAGAGAAAATACAGACCTATAAAAATAGATATTCCATGCACTCAGATTACAAATCTAAAAATGTCAATTCTCCCCAAAATTAATCTATGGTTTTAGTGGAATCCCAATTAAAATGTAGTGTCTACATGTGTATGTAAATTTACAAGCTGATTTTTTTTTAATCTATCCAGAAATGCAAAGAAGTTAAGCATAATTAAGATAATCATGAGGAGGAAAAATAAAGCTAAATAACCTGTACTAAGACTTATTATAAAGCTACACTGGTCCAAACAATGAGAAATTAAAAGTAAATATAGACCAAACAACTGAACAAAATAGAAGCTTCAGAATCTCTCTCTCTCTCTCTCTCTCTCTCTCTCTCACACACACACACACACAGAGGAGGGAAAGGCTAGATTTTTGACAAGAGTGGGAATAGCACATTTTTTATTTTTAGAAACATCTTTATTGAGACATATTTCATAAACCATAAAGCTCACCCATTTAAAGCATACAATTAAATTATTTTCAGTGATTTTCAAGATTCATCTATGTTGTAGTATATATCAGAACTTCATTCTATTTTCAATATTTCATTATATAGATATACCATTTTAAAAAATACTTTTCTACAGTTAATTCTAATTAAAAAGTAAGAGTTCATTTTTTAGTAATGAGCAAAAGAAGGACACCAGCATCAACTGTAAATTACTCAGGAATAGCTATTTGGTGTGAAACTTTCATGCCATTTCTTTCCCCCTTTCCTTAGGATTGGCCTTTTTTTGTCTATTTTTAGGAATTCCTTTCTGTAAATTTATCTTTATTGGTTTTTTGTTTTCGTTTTAACTATATTTTTATTGATTTCATTGAGAAGAAGGGAGAGGGAGAGAGAGAGAAACATCAATGATGAGAGAATCATTGATTGGCTGCCTCCTGCACGCCCCTGACTGGGGATTGATCCCGCAACCCAGGCCTGTGCCATCTCCTGGATCCGAGGTCAATGCTCAACCACTGAGCCATGCCCAGCTGGGCTCTTTATTGTTGAAAGTATTATAGATGTCCCTTTTTTTTCCTCCATTGACCTCCCTCCTCCTCACTCCCATCCCCTCCCCAGGCCTTCACCCCACTATTGTCTGTGTCCATGGGTTATGCATAAATGCATATAAGTTCTTTGGGTGATCTCTTCCCTCCTCACCCCCCTTTACCTCTGAGATCCCTTAGTCTGTTCCATGCTTCGATGTCTCGGGGTCTATTTCGTTCATCAGTTTATTTTGTTCATTAGATTCCACATACGAGTGAGATCATGTGATACTTGTCTTTCTCTGACTGGCTTATTTTGCTAAGGCTAAGCATAATACTCTCCAGGTCCCTCCATGCTCTCTCAAGGGGTAAGAGATCCTTCTGTTTTACAGATGCATAGTACTCCTGGTGTAACACCATTTTTAAAAACATCTTTTTTATTAAATGGTGCTGGGTCAAATGAACATCTATCCATACACAATAGTTAATTCCAGATGAACTATAAATCTAAATATAAAAAGCAAAACATGAAACAAGACAGCTTCTAAAACATAAGACAACACCTTGATGTCCTTAGAATTGCCAAAGTTTTCTTAACAGGTACATCACACTACATCAAAATTAGGAATTCCATTCCTTAAGTGATTTCACTAAGGGAATCCAGGCATACAGTGGAAGATATTTCCAATACACATAACTGATAAAGGCTCATTCAAAATCCATAACAAACACCTATAAATCATCAAGAAAAAGGAGAACTTAATAGAAAAATGGACAAAAGACTAGAATAGGCATCTTACAATGGAGGATCAGCTGTCAATGGACATATAAGAAAGGCACTCAACTCATTAGTCATCCCAAATTCAAATTAAAACCGCAGTGATTCTCCAGTAGACGCACACCAGGATGTCTAAAATGACAAAGATCTAAACCATAAATGCTTAGCAAGGATATAAATCAACTGGAATTCCAATATACCCCTGTTAATTCTGTAAATCAGTACAGCCACTTTGGAGAACTCGTTAGCAGCAAATAAAGCTATCCATATTCTATGATTTAATGTTTCCACTACTAGGCATTTTCTCAGATGTACGTCAAGCAATACTTACAGGAATGTTCACAGACACATCATTTACAGTAACCAAATCTGGAGAAAACCCAAATGTTCATCAAAGATATCACATAAATAATGCTTAGTCCTATAATGTACCACTGCCGATCAATGAAAAATGAGAAAACTATCACTACGTGCAACAACATGATAGATCTCACAAATAATGTTACTGGCTGAAGAGTAAATTACGTAAAATAACCATTTTATAACAGTTTAAAATAGACAACAAAAAATACATGGTGCTAGAACACAGAGGGGTGTTTACATTCAGAGAAGGTCAGGATAGTGACTGGAAGGAAGTATTTGAGAGATTTCTGACTTTCTAGTACTATTCTATTCTTGATCTGGGTGTTAGTAACAGGCTGTGACAATCCATCCAGCTGTACACTTACAACGTGTGACTTTTCTGCATATATGTCATATTTTAAATAATAACATTATTAAACCAGAAGGAGAATTCTTCAAAAGTATCCACTGTCTTCCAAGTTCTCGACTTTCTCCCAAGGTGGAATTTTCTACTCTATTTATTTCAGCGACCCTCCAGGTGTACTGACGACTCCTCAACCGATGTCATTTAGCTCCAACCTCTTCACCATCATCCAGCTGCCTAAGGGGAATCTTTAACATTCATAAAACATTTAACTAATTTGGGTAGCAATCACCCTGTCCAAAGCCTTTGTTCATTTCATAGTGATTGATTGTATACATTTCATAGGAGGAGTTATTAATTCTCATCTTGAGAATAAGCTCTCAGAAACTATGGGAGTTTGTAAAAGTGGCTGAGGAGAGATACAATGGAAGAAACAGTTTATCATTTAGACATGAGGGATCTCTGCTTCCAAGATTCTGATTGTAAATATTATGAGGCAGAACAATGTTATGTGTTTACTAATCTGTTTCCTCAGGAAGACCACCTAAACCACCACCCAGAAAGTTAGGATGGTGCCTGGAAGCTAATGGTTGTGCAATGGGAACTGAGCAAAACTGACTGGAGATTCCTCTGTATCTAGAATGACAAAAGACCATGACTTTAATCCTATCTTCTCCTATCCCTTTATAATTTGTTTTCTATAGTGAATTCTACTTTTTAAAAGTGAAAATCAGACCATGTAAGACATACTCTCCTGTTTGTAAGATTTTAATGGCTTTCTTTGAATTTGGTAGAAGAGCAATGTACTTACCATGGCCTTAAATGATCTTACCACAGACCTCTCAAGATAACAACACACAAATGTAATAGCTACAAGATCAAGATGGGTCCCTAAACCTACAATGGATAATACATGGGTGAGAAATATTTACTGAGTTAAATAATTGTGATGTCAAGATTGGTTTATTATTGCAACATAAACTATTGGTTATATAGACAATGGAAATCCATCCAACTAAAAATCATTTTTTTAGTTTCCAAAAATAAGGAATTCCCAATTTCAGATTTAAATGTGATGTATTTTTGAGAGACATCATGTTTTGTGTTTATTTTTGTAAATCTGATGAAGTGTTTTTCCATATCCAGAACTTGAGCCCAATTTACTTGAAAATGGAAAATTTGAAATTTGAGTGCATCTGTTAAATTATTTTATTGAAGATAAGTTTTATTTAAGGACCAAGAATTTAACTCTATACATAAGAAACAATGCCTGTTTTTCTCATTGTTGTATTTTCAGTGCTTAGAATTATGTTTGGCACTTAATGATAGATGATTAATGAGTAGCCAAAGTAGCTATCTTAAATGATACTGAACAAAATGGTTTCCGAGGATATCAAGGACTTTCATGTAGACTTTGAATGATTTCTTATAAAATTAGAGCATTTCCCTCCTCAATTCAACCTTACTGACTCCTTTATTATGTCATTCCAATTGTGTGTGCAAATCCTTTTATTAAGAAAGAAAATAAATTGACGAACAAGATAGAACCACAGGCATGGAAGCATGAAACAGGCTGACAGATCTCAGGGGGAAGGTGGGAAGGAGGGAGGGAAGAAATTGACCTAAGAGCTTACAAGCATGCGCACAGCCCATGGACACAGACAACAGACAGGTGAAGACCTGGGTGGGGTGGAGATGGGTGGAGGGGAAGAGGGGAGAAAATGCGGAACATCTCTAATACTCTCAACAATTTTTTTTTTTTTTTTTAAAGAGACAATGTTAACCTTATCTAACTGTTCTAAGGACTACAACAGTCATTACAACTGGAGTGTTTATATTTCTTGAATCTTTCCAGATAGAGTTCTTTGAAGGTAGATGATTAATACAACTAATAGCAGTAATGTACCTGAGTATTTGTTTTGTGCCGGTCACTACGCTATCAATTTCAAATACATATAAATATTTGTCTTTTCTCGCTATGTTTTTGGCTGACTTACTTACCCATGCTCCATCGTCTCTCACTGGGACCAAATTACTATCCTACCAGCTTTGATCCCTTCTGCTTCACTTGTCCCATTAAAATATTTCCTCTCCGTGGAAGTCAAAAGTATTTTTTTAATGGAAATTAGATGACGTCACTCAGACTTCCCTGTTTGTGACATTCTACCAGCTTTTCTTAAATTTGGAATACAGCCAGTGTTCTTACCATGACCTTAAGGGATCTTAATCCACAGAGCACTCAGGAAAGTCCAGCCACAGCACTTACTCACTTTCCATTTCCTTTCCATTTCCTTAAATTTAACAAAGTTCTTTCCACCTTGAGGACTGTCATAACTGCTCCCTAGGCTGGGGTCTTCCTTCTCAAGATCTATGTGATGCTATTCAAACCGGTGAGGCCTTCCTTGACCGATCACTATACCAGCTAAAACAGCCCCCGTCGGTGTCTGTCGCTCATCATGTTCTATATATATTTTTTCATTCATCGTATCACTAGTCAATAATTTTTTTGTCATTTCCTCATTTGTCTGAGAATATAATTGTCATGCCATCTTAACTACATTACTCATACATTAGTCATAGCATTATCCCAAGTACCCAGAACAGAGGACTAGCTCATGGAAGGTACCAAATAATATCTGGGAAAATATGTATATATTTTACTCCCCAGTATGTCCATGAAATTTCTTGAACAATTATATGAGAGGCTGTGTTATGCTGAACTTAAAAGTGGGGGCTCTAGAATCACAGAGACCTGGGGATAAACCTGACGCTAATGAACTGTGTGACCTAAATCAATTTATTTAAACTTCTAAGCTGGTTTCTTATTGGTAAAATTATCATTATTTTGCTAACTCATGTCTGTTGACCTAAATGTTGCTAGCAATCTCTCACAAACATGTTTTCTGTTTTCTTTATCAGCATCCTAAGGGTTTAATTTTTGCTGGTGAGGAGAAGGTTCCCACAAGGTGATGACACAATTGCCTTGTTACTACCTCTAGCAAAATTGTCACAGCAGGGAGAGAGAGAAAACACTCTCAGTCCTACATATTCCATTTCACTCTTGCCATCTCTACCAGTTAAATGACAGGTTCACTGCTGCTGCTTGTTTGTCATTTTCTGCTACAAAACAGGGTAGTAAGAAGGGGAAAAAAAAGTAAGGTGAAAAAGTAGCAAATCTTTGTCCGTGAAAAAGCCCTATGAAAAGGCAAATTATGAGAGCACTTTTAGTACAATTTGAAGCGTTTACAGTGCCTGATTGCTTAAAAATAGGCTCTCTCTCAATCTGTTCCTGAACTTACTATACTTAAATATCAGTTTGCTTTGGAGCCTATTTCTAACCAATCAAATTCAGAAGAAAGTACATGTGTAAAGAATCATAAATTAGATAATTTGGGTTTAATAATTGCTAACATTCATTGTGTGCATAAAGGTACTGATCTAAGCCTTTAAAATAGATCATCAAATTTAATCCTAATAATACCACTATAATGACACAGAATGTTCTTATGCACATTCATGATTTTGTTATAGCAACGTTGACAAAATTTATAACATCTTGAAATATTTCCACTTAAAAATTGTAGGCTTCCTATGTACATAAAAAATTCATTCTTATTACAATTAAATGAACTAATTTAATTTTAGTTCTGGTCCCGTAATGATTTTTTTTCTTTGCTTTATTATTTTAAACTAAATAAGCATTTGTATTTTTTGTATCTCAAATGTATATTCTGAGCAGCAATGGACAGGATTATTTTATTTTCATGTCAGTTTAATATGATTCTTCTGTCCTCTCTTTCTATTTATGTATGTATGTATGTATGTATTTTATGGTAACGGTATAATCCACAATTATCTGTTAAATGAGATGGAATCAAATAGGAAAGTATGCACAATATTATTTTACTATTTTTCTGAATCCTCTTTAGCTGTGATACAACTTCCTATTTCAAAACAAAGTGTTTTTATTTGCATGTGAATGTGTTGATGAAAATCAGATTTTTACCTAATCAATTAAGAAATTCAAAGTTAAGAAGAAATAAAATGAAAACATGAATACCTCTAATCAATTACTTATACTACATGTAAAAGTAAACAGTCTTTTCATTTATTCAGTAGCTATACGAACGCTGATCTTTATAACATACTACAAGAAATACTAATCTGATTCTAATACAATAAAAGTTTCTATAGCAAATACACATTTATTAAAAATTAGAGCTAGTCCATAGCTGACCTATAAATTTTTAGCTCTGTAAGTTTCATCCAAAACCTCACCACCTACTGCTGATCTGGGTCACCTTTTCACGATGTCAGTTACCATGTGCTAGGGAATGCAATCTAATTTTTATAGAGTCCAAACCCATTGTAACTGGGAAGGTAAGATCAGAGCCAAATGTAAATGAGTTTTGGATACTCTGCTCTTTCGGATAATTTCTCTCCTGGCATGAAAAAAACTTGGCTGTGTAGTCACATGGGAGTGAACAGAGATATAGATCACCCACATGTACTTGCAGGGGGACAGGAAAAGTAAAGCTTAAGTTTTTCGAAATGGTTAATTTTAGCATCCATCCAAACGTCAGTGAGTCAGTTAGTGAGGTAAAACTGCACTTTAAATGATGTCCAAGGGCTTTTTTATACAGTGTTAACATTTGCATAAAACCAGCATTTTTTGTGCCTTATGTTTCCAAATCAATTTAGCTTTGTGTGTTAATATTTCACTAGAGCCCTGAAGATAAAGCAGCATGCAGGTCAGCCATGTGTGCTGCTAAATCCCCAAAGGAAGCCTCCACTAAAAACCAAAAGATTGACACCAGACAAGATTAGCAAAAGAATTAGTCATGCACAATCAACTGTGTTAAATACTGGGGAAAAAACCATCTGCTTCTCTTGTCCCCAGGAAAAGGCTATCAGGATGTAATGCTAATGTTTCCAGTGTATATTATGATGTGCTTCTGAGGGTACCACTGTTTTCTATGGAAGTGGATTTATTAGAACCAACCACCATAGCTACTTTAAATGCTACTAATGAGGTGCGCACGTAAAAGCTTCATGCCCTGTGCCATTTGATTCCCAGACCTAGCTGGACCCAGAGACCTTCTCCCCAAAGGACACAACAGTTCAGTCTTTTTCTCAGTCCAGAGCTGAAGAGGCTGAGCTCTAACCTCAAAAATGCTATACAAGCTGAAAATGACCAAACCAAATAACCAACCAACCAACAAAAATAGTCAACAGGAAAATCCTTTCCCAAAAGGGCTTATCATCTAAAATTTTCGATTATAACATAATAAGAAAATCCTACCAAATAGCTAAAGATAATTAAAACTCAACTTCTGGAAAAATAAGATTTGTTGAAAGTTCTTAACTTTTTTTTAATGTGCTAAATTTTGAGATCTCAAAGACAACTAAAACAGAAAGATTTAAAAATATTTATTTATTTATTACATAGTATTTCAAATATGGATTATTTGGGGGGATTACTATGAAGAAATAAACAAGAGAACAGGAAACAAAATGACATATAAAAAGAAATATATCTGACTGTGTAATAATCTCAGTAATGTCAGATGCTAAAAAATCATTATACAAGATAACTTATTTTAAAAATGTAAAAATTAATGCAAAAATTATATGATGAGGAAGATGTCAAAATTCTAAGTAAAGACAAGATACATGTTCTTCTCCCCACCCCACCACACCCCACTTTTACATCCTTTGATTCCAATATGGCTGGGCACAACACTAAGCTTTTGTTTTAAGCCATCTTTAGAAAGATGTTAGTATAACAAACGGCATGGGATGGTAAAAGACAGGGTCTCCTTCTGGAACAGAGGGGAGATTTCCTGGCAAAGATAATGAAAGTAATGTTTTGAAATTTACAGGTCTTACTACTTAGGGTGCACTATTCTCATGGATACCCCCACTTGTGAGGTGCTTAATAACTTGTAAATAAATTACACAGTATGTGTAAGAGTATAAAACCTTTGTTAAATGTTAACCATACACACACACACACACACACACACACACACACACACAGAATGTCTTCCTTTGCGGCAAATGTTAGGCAGGTTTGCTAAAAGTCTTCATTTAAAGCATTGGGGTTTCATATTCCATGTAGATTTCTAAGTCTTTTATTATTTATTTATTTATTTATTTACTTACTTACTTACTTATATTTATTGTTGAAACTATTACAGATGTCCCTTTTTTTTCCCCACTGACCCTCTTCCTCCCCACTCCAGTCCTCTCCCCAGGCTTTTACCCCACTATTATCTGTGTCTATGTGTTATGCATATATGCATATAACTAGTAGTCCTATCATCTAGTTCATATATATATTGTATAGTATTTATATAGCTGAAATAGACAGGAATATATTTTATTTATAAATTTAGTTTATTGAGAAGATAAAAACATATTGGGGTTTCTTAAGTTTGGAGTTTCTCAGCATGACACAAACTCACTGCACATACAATATCCACCTGTGACAGTTCCCATTGCCCTGTGGTTCTCGGAGGGAATCTTATGCAAGATGAACTGATTTAACTATGAAGCCCATGATGTTTGTTGTGCTTAAATTAATAAAGTCTTTTGTCTCTGACGCTGGAGTCTCATGGTTTTTTGCCAGTATGTGTAACACTGTGTCAGGCTAACGTGTTAGCTTCTAAGGCAAAATCTTAAAACGTTAGCAGTTAGCAGTTGTTGACAATACTCTTTTTGTTCCTTTGTTTCTCCTCAATTTCTTCAAAGTACATAAAAATATTGGAACTGTCTGTGTGTTACAATGTGCAGCAGTTTCATCTGATAGTTTACTTATGTCAAAATAATTAACTTTTTAAATAGCTTCATGCACTGTTAATAGTAACGGTCCTCAGATGTATTTTCCTCACAAAATTTTACATGAAATATAGGGTGTTACCAAAAATGTATACACACACTTTGAATAATTAGAAAGGCAGTGTTTATTAGACTACATTTAATTTTCAAAACTGCCCTATCAGCTGTTAAAGTGTGTATACATTTTTGGGGGGATACCCTGTATATTAGACATTGATGGAGTTGAAGAAAACAATGGTGCATTTCATATGCTTTCTGAATTTGCATTCAGCATTTCAGAAATAGATGCTCAAAATGCAAAGGTAGTTAAATTTTCAGAGGATGAGATATGTTTATAAGCATATCTCTCTATGAATATATAACTTCCCTATGCTGAATTTAAATCTAATTTTGTGACAGCAGTAAAAATGGCTACCTCGCAGAGAAAAGCAAAGAAATCAAATTTATGCTATTCTTTGGAAAGTTACAATGCTACATAAAGTATTGTTCTGAATTTTAAACCATAACATTTCCGCCTCTAGTGAGGTTCCTGGGAAAATTCAATTCTTTAGAATATATTTATAAATCAGCTTTCATGATGAAGAATTTTGAAATAATTCCCAAACATAAGTAGCAGTAAAAGGAGGGGTGGAACTTCACACAAAATGTATTTGTTCACAAACATCTAAGGCAGAAACAATATATTGCTATCACCCCTAACTGAACCGAAAATTACGACTAAGTCTTCAAATGCAAGTTACTCAATTTCATTCTTCTTGTTTCCCCACCCACTAGAGTGACTACATTTTTTTAAATTTAATTTATCGGGGTGACATTGGTTCGCTAAACCATACTGATTTCAAGTTTGCAACTCAATAAAATATCATCCACACACTGCATCCTACACCCAAGCAAAGTCTTTTTTTTTTTTTTTTTGAAGCAAATTGAAACCTGTAGCAATATTTTCTCTTATCCTTTCAGAAGTCAAAGTGCCTCTCCCTGAGTAAAACTGCAAATTCAGTCTTAAAGGTCTTTAGAAGCATTCACTCTAGACACAGCATGTAAAGCATGGTACTGTGAAAAGATATGATGGGAAAACATTTTGATTACAAACGTGTGTATATAGATCTAGATTTAGTTATGCGTGTGTTGTATAAATATTTTTAATGGGCACAGGATAAAAAACTAATGATAGGAAAAAGATCCTAAATTTGGAGTAATCTCTTTTCACCACATGTGGTGGAAGACAGTAAAGAAGGTGGTGTCAGATGGTCTCTTAAAATTAGCAAGGTTTTCCTAAGAGTTTTCCCATTATTCAAGCGTCTGAGATAACTTAGACTGTTAGTAAATATTGATATTTCTTTTTAGCTCAGAAAAGGTGGCATCCTTGTTAGGAAATCCAGATATAATTTCTGTTCCTTAAAGCCATGTGGTCTATGAATGTTTACAGGCGTTCTGCTGCTTCTGGGTTGGTGGTAGGCTTGTAGTTCTCCATCATTTTAAAGTATTTGTAGCCATGTGATTTTTGTCCAATGAAATAAAAGTGGACATACCCTGTGGCACTTCCTGGCCAAAATATTAAGCAGCACTGCTTAATTGCCATTTGTTTTTGTTGTTGTTGTTTTACCCTGCCATAGCAGTTATTCAGATAGCTGGTGACTATGGTAAGCAAAATCCACATGCCATTTGGATAGGCAGACTGAGAAAAAAAATAACCTACATTTGACGAAGCTACTGAGACTGTAGGGTTATTTGTTATTGCCATGTGACCTAGCCTAGTCTGATACATGCCATGCACTAGTCAGTTTTTATATATTAAATTAAATGAAAAGTGAATTCTGCTCACCACTCTTGCAAGCTACTAATTCAGAGCATCACAGAATGAAAACTCGACCTCCCATAATCTAATCAAACACTTGTGCTCAGGAAAAACAACACTAAAATCACCGTAAGTCAGAGAGTGAAAAAAATGTAGTCATTGATATTTTTGTAAATAACTATAGGTGAAGGGAATATCTGAAAACATAAACTGATAGAATGAATGTTATTTAAAGTTATGAAGTCAAATACTTTCAGCTATCCATCTATATAATTTGGTTACAAGTTTTGTTGGGGAATAATTGAGAAATTTATAATCATGATTATAAGAGAAATTATGAGAAATAATCTTACTAATTTTTTTCTTCTACAATCATCCAGAAAAGACATAGCAAGTTTTTTAACATATTCTTCAATAATAAATTTTCTAAAATGCAAGGTTAACTGATACATATTAGATGATATCCAGTGATTCAACTGGAAGAATAATATATTTTCTTAAATGTTAGATCCAATAAATATCAATGGCTAAGTTACTTAACATGTTCAGTCACATAGCTATATTTTAAGCATTTTCACATGTTCTCTAATTCTTTTATTTCTTTTTCATCTTTAATCTTATTTTTAACTCTTGCTCCATAGATTATATGTTGAAAGTAGTTTAAACTAGGAAGAATTCTAACGTTTGATAGTTGGTAGGAGAATGTCATTATATGAAACAAATTTATTTTTCCAGGACTTTGTGTATCTATAGCATATGAAGAAAAATTAACTGTAACTTGTAATATTTACTTTGTTACTCTAAAGTTAAATTTAGTTAACTTTTAGAAGGATTTATGGAGACAAATTATCCCCATACAACTGAATTTTTCCCTTTGACATTACTGGAGATTTCTAGGGAGTGAAATTATAAAATGTCCCCATTGAATGACCTACTTCAATATGCCATACAACATCCATTAATTTCTGACCATTATTAGCTATGTGTGTCATATTTTCATGCTGCATCAACTGATTTATGTAAGTTATAAATTAAATATAAATATTTAGTGTAATGTTAATATTTCAACATAGTTTGAATGCTATGGTATCTTCAAATATAAGTATCAATAAATAAATAGAAAATTTCCTTGGTGAGAACCACAAGGAATTAGTAACATAAATATAAGAATGACAAAAATAATAGACAAAATAGTTATTTTTCAAGACTTTTGTTTTTAAGATCTTTACTGCCAATTTTGCACACACAATTATTATACAATACAAACAAAATTGTCTTGGTTCTTTTGGGGCAGATCTGCAGCTGGAAAAAGCCTAAGGAAAGTAACTATAGAAAACTTTTAGATTTCAAGCACATTTAGCAAAAGACCAGAAAGCAGAGTTTCTAAAAGCATACAAGTTTCAGCATCAGACTTTGTCATCTATTATTATTAACTGTACAGGGGATCTTTCATCACTGAACGGCTCCTCCACCATCCACTTAACATAACTTATTAAGGGTAGCGGTGACCAATCAAACGTCACAGAGGAGAAAGAACTCAACATAAAAATGTGCAGTGTCCTTACAGAATGACTCCTGTAAAAATCTGCATTACTGTCCTTTCTTAGCACACAAAAACCAGGGCTTCTCACATGGAAGTAGGCCATTAAAATACGTGTCACACGGCATCATCAGGTCTTTGGTGGTCTACCATCCCCTTCCTCCATCCATTTATCCTGAATTATTTGACCTCACCTTTAGACTGGTGGCTTTACAAAGAGCAGCAGAATACCAGATGGTCATTACTGTGGTTCACTGAGTTTACATCCTAGCAGGAAGTTAGATGATTGCTTTTCAAGGTTCTTATCATGCATCGAACAGTCTATTTCACCACAGGGAATTTTGAAGCGATCAATATATTTTTGGCTAAGCATGTCCCATAGTTTTTTTTTTTTTTATTTAAGTCATGGTCCCATATAATCATCTGAATGAAAGATAATTTAATTTCTTTCTGGCTACATGTTTAAAAATGTAGATAAGTGTTAGAAATGAGTATTGCTTAATGCCTATAAAATTCTATTTCTATTTTGGGAGAGCAACATTAAAAAAATATTTGTGATAGCTGCCTCAAAAATATAAACTTCTCTCAGGTAGTCTGGATCTTTCATTTGGGACAAATACTTTAAATTCTTATTTGTCAAACAAATAAACAAAATCTTCCAAATAAAAAAAAGCCTCTATAGAAGCATATAGCTCAAAGTTACACAAAATGAGCACAAATAACTAAGACTCAGTTTCCTCAAAAAGAAACTGACTTTTGTCTTTGATTTTCCAAATATACATTGTCAGCATTTCTCTAGGAATTGTTCAGAAAGAGAAACAAATGGAAAGAATTCTATTAAGGAAAAAATACAAACCTCTATAAATAAACATTATCATAACATATAATAGTAAAAAATTACAGATCTAATGACTGTCTCTTTAATGTCGAAGAAAATGGATTCGTTTAAAATAAAAAATGACACATGGAGGATCAGAAAAACTTGGACAATAGAGTTAAGAGTTAAGCAACAAAAATGTTTGCATTTTTATATATGGGATAAAGGCGGGGGGCAGTAAACAGCTTCTGGAACCAAGGCCAAACTCAAAATATCAAGAGGGAAAAGTATCGTGAGATTTGAAGGTTAAAAACAAGGCTGACTACTAGCTGCAGCAGCAGAGCACAGGCCAATTACGTGGTAAGAATAGAAGGTCCCGATTTTATTTTCGACGTATCAGAAATACGTGGAAGGCAGCACCTCCTGCTTATGCAGGGATACGGCTGTTCCTGCGCAGAATTAGATGGCACACATTTGGGCATAACCCGCTTCACCAAATAGATAACTTTCCAAATAAAAGGTCCCATATTTAACAGACTGTGAGTTTCACGAGGCCTGAAGCCGTTTCATCCATCAGTGTGCTTTAGCAGCGTGGTCGGTGCATAGTGACTTCCTAATAGACATCAGTTTAATTATTGAATAGGCTTAAATATGAGTACTTCCAGAAATAAATGACTCAGAAATGCTACGTTAACCTTGGGAAATATATTTTCACCACTCGTGTATATTATTTGCTGATCCCAACCTAATTTACTAGGCGAATGTAGGGTTTCAAGTTCTCCTGAGCCACTACAACTCTCAGAAAAATTAATTCCACTGCCTGTGTGGTTCTAGAACCTAGATATGTCCATTTTCTGGCGCTCAATTTCCAAATAACTATTTTAGTGATGACAATAAGCATAAAAGAGAAATTACTACTTTTTGAATATTATAGATTAGGTTTGTTATAGGCATTAACTAATATAATTCTCATCATAACATACAGTAATGAAGAATTCCCCTATTATACTAATGAGAAAACAGAACTGAAAAATTAAATATCTAGAAAAAGCTTCTATATTTTCTCAGTGGCAGAATTATAGAGCAAACCAAGGCTTTTACTAGACCAGTGTCCACTCTTTCCAGAGTTTACTCTCTTGGTGGTTGTTTTTTTCCCTGTTTTTTATTTGTTTGTTTTTATGACAATTAATAGAATTTATAAAGGGAAACATACATACAAGGTGTGTCATTTTATTTTATAGTCTCCATTATTTCAAAGCTCTAGGCCCATGTTTAACTGTCAATAGGTATTTTTAAATATTTTAAGTAAAATGTAGTGATAGCGATAACTTTTACATTGCTTTAAAAATTACTATTTTATATGTTTAGAACTAATTTTCATGTTTTGAGTACCTTCCATGTGCTAGGCATTACATAAACAATTTTTTAAAACATTATTTCATTTAACCTCTCTAACATTCACAACCTCCTGTAATAGGTAAAAATATTCAATTTTTACATAAGAAACAACACTCAGATAATATGTGGCAGGAAAGCAAATGAACTCGCAGATCTTATACCCCTAAATATATGTGTGTATATATATTATATACTACACAACAAGGATTCAACTTCCCTAAGTTCATGATTCCTCTTCTATAACACCACCGACCACATGTGACGGCATCTCACACTCTTCATATCATCCCATGAGAACTGGGGCTTGCAGAACTGACACAAATGGTGATACATTAGCTCCTAATGTCTGTGAATAGTGAACTCTCCTCTGTTTCAACCCAAATGTCTTGTGCCTTCTATCACCATTCAAGTAACTGTGGCAGAAAAACTTAGCTTGCATGTTAAGTAAAATCTCATGGTCTTCATAGTATTTGACATTTGCTGAGTAACCCTGAACCTCAGTTTCTTACTGTGACATTTAAAAGTGATTATGTTTATCATTTCTTAGCACACTGTAAGTGTCCCAGTAAATGGTAGCTGATATTCATCATAGAAATAGCACCAGCAGCAGAAACAACAGTAGTAATAACAGTAACAGAAGTAGTAATACTATTAGTAGCAGCAGCATCAAAGGACGCTAACCTTGAAAGAATGTCACCTGTAACAAATGTTTTACTAAAAGGCAGGTATAGGCTATCTTATTTAACCCTCACAATGAATGAACAGGTGGGTTTTTCCCTGTCTCTCACTGGTTAAATGAGATAAATGTGAGATGAATCTCCCAGAGTTGATGACTTGCCTGACGTTTCTCACATGGTAAAGGTCAAAGCTGGGATGAGAAACCAGCTCTGATTTCCAAGGGTTTCTCTTGCATGCATTCGCCACCACGTGTCTGAGAGTAAGCTACAAAATAATTTAGATGAGCAGTTGGACATTTCCACATCCCATCTGCAGAGGAATTACAGGAGCATATGCAAAAGATAAATGAGATACAACTCTTTGTTAGAAAATATGAAGCCCAGAGAGAAAACAATGTCAGTCTCCAGTATTTCTGTGGGCACAATTCACCCATGAACTCATCTGTTGAACATGTTCTATTTTCTAGCCTCTGTACTTTGAACCTCTGTCCATATTATTATAGTATTGTGCTTTCCCCAAAATACAAATAATATTCATCACTGTTGATTAAAAACTATACAGCATTCTTTATTTTTTAATGTTTTTATTGATTTCCGAGAGAAGAAAGGAGAGGGAGGGAGAGAAACATCAATGAGAGAGAATCACTGATCGGCTGCCTCCTGCACACCTCCTACTGGGGATCAAACCCGCAACCAGAGCCTGCAACCCGGGCATGTGCCGTGACTGATAATCGAACTGGTAACCTCTTGGTTCACAGGTTGATGTTCAACCACTAAACCATACCGGCTGGGCTATATATAATTTTTTAAGCTTCAAATATTATAAAAGGAACAATTGCCAAATGCCAATGTTTTGCAAATATACTACGATTACAACTCTCACTTTTTAAATGTTTTTATTGTGTCAAATATTCAATCAGCATAAAAATTAAAATTATATTTCTCCTTACCTCTACAGATGGGTACAGGAAAATCCCATGAGGCCGTATTAACTGAATTGGCTATACAGGTGAGTTGAGGGTGACCATCGAGGATATATCCAGTTACACAGCTGTAGCGGATCTTGTCCCCAACATCGAATCTTGTACCATATAATACACCTTTGGGTGGGACTCCTGGGTTTCCACAAGAGCTACTCTGCAATTCTGTAGAAGACAGGGAAAGGAGAGTTTACAGTTATTTTAACACGTATTTTAATGTTTTAGATTTGTAAAAATGTATATACAATTGTGGAAACAGATTAACCAAAGAACTTACATACATATATTCATTACACATGGACACAGAAAACAGGGTGGTGAAGGCCTGGGGTGGGGCAGGATTGGGGTGGAGGGGGGCAATGGGGGAAAGGGAGGGACATTTGTAATACTCTCAACAATAAAGATTTTAAAAAATGAAAAATTCTCATGAATCCATCGAATGTACATGCAAGATAACTACATTGTGCTTGTCTTGAAATTATGAGGAAATAATACGAAGGAATTTTGGCAACATAACCTATTCTAAAATGTAAAGTATTGTTGATGCAGCAAAAAATTACTTGAAAAAGATCCAAGAAAAATATAAATCTAATTGTGTTATAGAGGTTATAGTTTAGTGACACTTATCAATATTAGTTAAAAGGAAATGCAATTAGTTGTAAGTGATACAACTAATTTATTCATTAGAAGCTCTTGGGGGTTACTATTAACATTGCTTTGTGATGTGCACAAGTTAAAGCAATACAACCTCCTTTGCTTTCTAAGAATTTACAATTTAAGAAAGTTAATAGACTTAATTTAATTGTTGAGGTCAGCTCTGAACCATACTGTTTTTGCACATAAACATTCATATTCCCAATTACATCTGACAAATTATCCAACAACATATATGATGGCTCCATTGTACAGAAAGGGGATCTTGAGACTCAGGCAGACTAAGTAACTTTCTCAATGCTACCCAACTAATAATTAGATTTGTGGTTCAAACTTAGATGTTTCTAAGTTAAAAGTCTCAGATTGTTTTACAACTGCATGGTGTTACCCATGAAAAGCAAATACTGTACTCTTTCTACAAATGTTTACTTAGCAGCTACCATGGGATATAGACTTGCAAATGACATACATGGCCCTGCCTTCATGGATTTTATAACCTGGTGTGGACAAACACAATAAACAATTGATTACAGAACATTAATTATAATGTAACAAGTGAGATAGACAAAAACATAGGCTATAATGAAGTATATAATTGAGAAAAATTAAATAGTCTTGATTAAGAGGAGGTCTGAAAAGACTTTCATGATGAAGTAAGGTTTAAATTGAGATCAGAAATAGGATAAGTAGTTAGCTGGATTTTTTTAAAAAGTTACCAAATAAATTCAAAATTTTAAAGTATAAAAACCAAAGTACTATAATATTTATTAGATTTAGCAATATAGTGAATATAGTTTCTGTAAATGTGTTAGGGTAGAAACTGAATTGGGGGAAGAAAATATTCCAAAAGGGTTACCAAAGATAGGTTCATATAGTGAATATACTGTGCATAGGCTTATGAATTGAAAGAGGAACTATTTATGTCATTAAATTGTTTGTTTTTTGAAGGATATACTATAAGCTCTTCAGAGCAGAATAATTGAGAGTAAATAACTGAAATCCATTCTAAATACACATACGAGCAAAGATTTTCCTATGTATGATGTATACTCTGCGAGGTTAGAAATTCAATACTAGAATAATACTGAATATGAATAATTATTAAACAGGATCATCAAAATTAATTTTTAAAACAATGAGTAGCCAAAATAATATATGCATACTATTTGGATATGAGAATATCAAACAGGGCTGTTGATATGATTACACAAAGTATATATGCAATTCATTCATATGATCAATACATGGAAGATATTGTTAGCTCAATAATTGCAGTTTTATTATTATTATAATTTTGCATTGAGACATCTAAATTAGGTGAAATTAAGTTATGATCTACTAGAGGTAGGATCATGTCTTCATTAAATGCTAATATACTATGTTATGTCATACCTGCTGTCTTAAATATTATTCAAAAAATAGTAATTTAGTCAAGGGCAAAATGAGTTAATCCTCTAAATCATATATAAAATTCAAGGGATCATTTCAACTCCTGGTAGAAGATTTGTATAACCAAATTCACCAAGCTGCCCTATAGGTGTCATTAATTCATTCATTATCCCCTCTATTAGTTGGCACCATTCATCAAGCCCTATGCCAGGCACTGATTATAAAAAGATAACTTTGAGATATTACAGCCTAAGAAATCCACAGTCATTTTTGTTTTTGTTTTTCTTTTTTAAAAGAAAAAATGTTTAAAATCAAATGTAAATCCTGAAAGAAAACATATAAAAGGACTATAGGAGCACAGTGTTTTCATCATGCGTTCCTTGGAGAAATTCACCAACTCTACCAAGCAATTTAGAAAGAGTGATTTATACTAATAAAAACATTAAAACGAACTTGGCTCTTAAAAAGTCCCCAATTTGTTAGGAGCACATGGATAATTATAAAAGGCAAGATATTTAGCAAAATAGCAAGAAGAAAACCTGACCTAGAAAATTGGAATAGAAACCGAATGAAAGGATAAGGGATACCATGACTACAGAATCGCATAATTATTCAGTCAGACAGACGAAGCATGATCCTGCTAAGATCAATTAGCAATGCTATAAAACATTGTAAAATTAAGTCTACGAAGGGGAGTAAAATCAAGTTGTTTGTACTTCTTACAGAAAATTAATTTCAGGGCTTTATTTCCCAAATGATTAAGAATAATTTAGAAAGCATGACATCAAGTTAAACTACCTAGAACCTCTCATCCTGAGACTTCAAAGCACTTAACAAACTAATACATTTTTCCAAATTTTTTAGTGGTATGAAATGTTCTTTTATTACAGATACTGAGCCATTCCATTCATGCAGGATATACATAGTGTCGTTTAAGAATTCACTTAGAGACTTTGCTTTGAGCAAATATTTTGGAAAATATCTTGAATCAGTTATTGCATCTATCATGCTCCCATGGACTTTAATTTCATTATATATTAACGGAATGAAATTTATTTCTTTATACATTTTTTTTCTCTCACTAGACAATGAGCATCTTGAGAACAGGGGTTGTAATTCATCTTTGTGTTTCAAGAACTTAGCATATTGCCTGGTATGTTAACAAGCAAAAAGGGATTGCTCAGTTAATTGAGTTATTTCCTCTAATAGAAAAATATAAAAGATGATTATCACACAGAGTTTGTAGGAATGAATGTTTAGACACAAAATAGAGTGGAATGGTAGAAGAGCAGAGAGCTGTAGGCATATCATGAATTAAACTAGTAGCATAATAGGCACTGGACCACACTGGTAACGTGTGATCTCCTATGGGTCAAATTACATACTGTGCCATTCAAATGTTTTTTTATGAAACTACATTAACTTCTGTAAGACAGTTCCTAAATATGAGCACAATTCATAAACTACCGGTTACACCACAAGTCTTCACTGAAATGCTGTAGATGGAGCAAACATTAGGCCACATTTGCATTCTGAAAGCCATACTGGCACTTTGTAAAGTTTCTCATATTTGGCAATCAAAAAGGAAAATGTCCATTACCGTTTTTAGTATTTCCACTTAAGGAAAGGGAATTCTAACAAACTACTGGCTATTGGTTGCTAGAGGAGAAATGAGAGCAAATCAGCATCATCTTAGCTAGTATGCCTAAGAGGAAAAAAGCTTGTAGATTGATTTAGGTGGGAGGAGGGAAGGATGCACATAGATTACAATGTATTTCAGGTAGTAGAAAATTAAAAGTCCATTGTTACACATTTTTCTTTCAAATTAAGATAAATCTTCAGGTGGCTGAATATATTTCCAAGTGAAGGAAGTGTGAAGCAGTGGAAGAATCAGTGTGAAACCAAACCAAACACATAAAATGTGTGCTGTCTGGGCCACAGCATTCTGTCTGAAAGTGGGGTGTTGGTAGAGCCCACAGGCAATACAGGAAAAATTTTGAGTCAGAGAGTAATGGTCAGACACAATGGAGACAATTCCATTGCACAATATCCAAGGACTAAGCAGTCACTGGATATGCAATTATGATGTGTGAGGAAGAGGCAATTAATGTTCTTTCAATTTCAGATATCTGTGTCCTTTTCTGGCAAAACAAATTTTACCACAGAAAATGAACTCATGAAAAATATTATTTGTTTTATATACTATTTAACTACCAATGTATTAAAAGAGCTGGATGGAAAGGTCATGAAATATTAAAAAATATGATTATTTAAACCTAACTATATCCTATGTAGCTACCAGAATATTAACTATTATATATATACATGATATGTATAATATTTATATAATATATATAATATTAACTATTATATATATATATATGTATATATATATATATATATATATATATATATACACACACACACACACCTATGGGGTGGAGAATGGAGGCATATTCGCAGCCATCCTCTCTTTACAATTTCTAAAAGTGGAATAATGCTGCATTTGGCGTGGGTAGCATTTGATAGCTTGATTCAGAATAAGAGAAAAAATATGAATAGACTCTCCTCTCCTTATGACAGAATTGGGACAAGTATCTGTATTAAGACTTAGATAAAAGTAACAATTTTTTTTTTAAATGTGTTAAGCTGATTGTGGATAATTTACTAGATTATATATTCATCCAGTATGAGTGAGAGATGCCACTCTATTGCAGCAATTAATTAATCAACAAATAATTATTGGAGCCTGATGTATAAATGTAAAAGGGATATAAAAATAGGACACCAATTCTGTTCTTCTTGAGATTACAACTCAGTTGGAAACATTAGGCATGCCTAGTGTGATCTTCTGGCACTTAAATAATAAAACTGATTCCATAAGCTAAAAAAATTAAATAACTTATATACTTTTACAAAAGGAGGAATATTGTATGAGATGAGAGAAGCGGGGTTTTATGTGGAGAGGAGTCAAGAGAAGAGTGAAATAGATTATATGAATAAAGGCCCAGAGAGAGAGATGTACAATATGTATTCAAGGCAAAATGCAAAACAAATGGCTTAAGCAGAGGACCATGCACGTGAGGAAACACAGAATGAAACTTCAGAAAAGCATGTTAGCGTCACACTTTGGAGAGCCTTTAAATGAGCTGTTTTAGGGTCACAATGCTATGCTAATACTGCCAAAGGCCTCAAAATAAAATGGTTTAAGTAGATAGCAGTTATTCCCTGTGCGTGACTCTCCTTCGGTCTAGGCTAGGATGGATCAGACTACGCCCTCAGGTCAGCAGGGATGCAGATTCTCCCCGTTTTACTGCTCTATCGCCCTGTAGAGCATTGTGTTTACATGGTGAAGCTGGACCATCAAAGCAGTGAAATCCAGGCTACTGGGAGATGAATCAGAGGACGTTCATAGAAAGAAACTTTCCCTTCCTTCCCTTCTCACTACATCCTGCCGAAACCCAAGGTTTCCAGGAGATGCACAGGAACTTCTTGTTGGTTTTTGTTTGTTTGTTGCCATTAAGGCCAACTCCATTTCCTCATGGATCAGTGACCTGTTAAAGAACACAGTCACGGAGGTGAGGAGATCCTTTTGGACAGGAATTGGGAAGCTGCTCCTATCCCGGGAAACCCTGGTCCTGTTCCCGAGAAGGTGCTCCTTCCTCTGGTACCCTCTGGTGTCCCCTGGCACTTCCTATTGAATAGCTCTCCCTCGCTCATGTTCTCTGCAGCAAAATTTGAGGTGGGTGTGGGAAGGGAGACTAGGCTTGACAGTGCACAGCTCTTATATCCTACTAATCCTGCTAACGCAGGTTCCGTACTTGAAAGAGGCCTTATGAATTGATCAACCAAAGCAATTTGCAAATGAGTTGCAGAAGGTATTTGGCTAAAATTTCCTTTAAAATCTTTTTGGCAACTGGTTTGTTTGCTTCCAGTTATTTTCATGGGCCAGTGAACACTCACGCCCCACCCATGACCTGCTTTAGCCATCTCTCTCTTTTCAACTGGGACTACCATGGGGTGTTCTGAAGCAATGTGCAGGAAAGAAACATTCTTTATCTGATGCCCTTTGCATAAGAAAACAAGAAACTTATCAAGCCTTCTTACCCCTAAGGTACATTTGACCTTTCCAATCAATGTCACCAGGATTTTAGACTCTATTTCCTTACATCTTCCCTTGAAAGACAGCCAATATATTCCTGAGCTGTCATCTTCGTTGTAAAACCTTGTCAAAGGCAGCCAGGAGCAGCAGCACACCCTAACAACATTCTTGATAACCGCCTTCTTTTGAGCTAAACCTTCGGTGGTCTGCCATCCACACTGTCATAAACAATCACTTCGTCACACTTGCGATAACATGTTTGCTTGCTAATGTTCCTGACCACAAAACAGTCACAAGTATCTCAGGTTTTTCTTTCAATGCACCACTTCTGCTACAAACACCTCATCAATGTCAGAAATAAAAACCAATTTTTAAAGCATAAAGGAACTTAATTGTTTTTAGGAACAGGTTCTAGGCTGGACCTCTTGATTAATACAGAATTAGCTCCATAAGGAGATTGCTACCTTGAGACCACCTCTGAAATTAAGTTTACCTGGAGTCACTGCCATCTCACCACCAACCCCTGAACAGCAGGAGACTGGAAAAGAGTCACCTGAAATTACATTTTAAGGATAAGGGAGTGATAGCAAGAAGCAACAAACACAAGGACTGTATTTTACCCACAGGAAGCTAGAAAATGCGGGAAGGTGCTCTAGTAAAACACTGAATCTGCAAGACAATTGCCTGTGCCTAAATTCAACATTTCATCTGCACACAGGCACACACAGGTGTGGAACTTAAGTCACATCCACTATAAGAGTCTTAGAAATGTGATTTTGTTTCTTTTCTAAAACTTTCAGATAGAAAAATAGTGTCATAGAGATCAAGAGACAGTGTCTGATCAAACTGCCTACTATACAGGTATTCCCCTTTCACCCTTTTACAGAGATTATAAATTAATTCCTTCAAAATACCCCTAGACAATCCTCCCAACTCTGCCTACAGAAAAAGGTCCAGTCCCTCACTTGGCTGTCAAGATGCTCCACAGCCATACCCGTCATGACTTTCCTATATCTCCTATGCTCACCTACTCACAGGAGCTATATCATTCAAATAGTCACCCCCCGCCCCCCCTCAGTGTCACATGTATTCCTGCTCCATAGGTTTACTCACACCATTCTGAAATGTCTCCTATTTCTTTTCTAAGTGTTTCTATACTTCGAGATTGAAACCCATCCCTTTGCATAAAGCTTTTCCAAACACTTCAGTCCATGGTGATCACTTTTGCTCTGGAAACAAACTTTTCTATTTTCTATTATATTCATTGATCACTATTCAAATGTCTTAGACATTTCATTTTGCCACCTTTTATTGTTTCTTTTTCTTTCAAAATTCTACATTGTTCTCTATCTTATAATGTGTAAACACTGTCTACTCAATTGACTTGTGACAGATCCTGTGTTTTTCATGTGCATCTTTAAAAGTGCAAACTCTTTAATTCAGATATACTTGGCTCTTAATACTTACTTGGTTACAGGATGAGCTTAATTCCAAGAACAACTGGAAAGTTAGAAAAATATGAGAAGTCCAAATTATTTCAAATTTATTTAAGAATTCAATTCCACTGGGAAGAAAAGGGCCAAGTCCCATATTGACAATAAACTTTATGGGGACAGGATTGGTGGGGAAACAGAAACCAGGGCCTCGAGAGTTTCCTAGACGACAAGGAGTACAATGAATCCACACTATTTAACTCTTCCACAATAATGCTCAACCTTTCCTCCCGATAGGACTAGCTCTGAAAATGTGCAAGAGAACTAAACACTAAAATATCAAGAAAGGTCTTGATCTAGTTGATCTGCATTCTTGCAGTTGACCTTATCATTAGAAAATGAAATATAATGAAATCAAATTCTGGCTTTGAATCTTATCTCTGCCATTTATTAGTTTGTGGCCAATGTGGCTTTCAATACTTCAGTTTCTTCTTTGGCACCACAGGCATTACCAAAATTAATGTGGGCTACTTAAGCCAATTAATAATAACTCACTATGATTTTAGCTGCATTGTGACTTTCTTGATATCTCTATATCTGAGGTTCATTTTTCATTTAATTTATTGGGATGACATTGGTTAATAAAATTATGTAGGTTTCAAGTGTAAAATTCTATAATACATCATCTGTATATTGTATTGTGTGTTCACCACCCCAGATCAAGTCTTCTTCCATAACCACTTATCCCCATTTACCCTCTTCTACCTTCCCTACCCCCTTTCCCTCTGGTAATCACCAGGCCCCCAAACTCCCTACCCACTGACAGCTGTTAGTCTGTTCTCTGTATCTGTGAATCTGCTTCTATTTTGTTTATTTTGTTCATTAGATTCCACATAGGAGTTAAATTATATGGCACTTATCTTTCTCTGACTGGCTTATTTCACTTAGCATAAGACTCTCCAGGTCCATCCATGCTACTGAAAAAGGTAAGATTCCCTTATTTTTCACAGCTGAGTAGTATTCCAGTGTGTAACTATACCACAGCTTTTATATACACTCATCTACTGATGGGTACTTGGGCTACAATGAACTTAGGGGTGCATAACAGTCACTGGTGTCATTCCAAAAGATGGTTGTTTGCACATGAACTCATTTTCCTCAGAAAATATGTATTTATGAGGCTTGAGTTCACTGAATATGTCTGATTTCATTGCATTCAAACCACACCACATTTAACAATTTCCCAACAATGCATTTACATTACTATTCAGTTCATTTTTCACTAAGATCTTGACATTTAGAATATATATTTACTTTTTTATTTTGTTTAAATCCCCACCTGAGGATATGATTTTATTGATTTTTAGAGAGAGGGGAAGGGGGGAAGGGAGAGAGAAAGAGAAACATCAGTTGAGAGAAAAACATCGATTGGTTGCCTCCCATATGCACCCCGACCAGGGATCAAACCCACAACCTTACTGAGAATCAAGCCCCCAAACTTTTGGTGTGCAGGATGATGCTCCAACTAACTGAGCTACCCGGCCAGGTCAAGAATGTATTTTGCCTTTTTCAGCACTGACACACAGTAATCATGATAACTAGCTTTGGGACTGGTTATAGCTCATGGTATAGTACAATAGAAATTGCTCCACCAAAGCTATGAAAAACTAATTGAAAACAATTATGACAATTATCTTTCTGTTCATTTGCTTGCACTAGATTCCTCATTGTCTACTGAGAGACTCCAGACAATTTCCCTGATGTAACCTACCCAACTGCATTTCAAGCTTTATTCCATGATCAAGTATACTTCTGATTAAAATAGGAGCTACGCATGGATTGAGTGAGGACTGGAGTTATTAGAATTGTAATAGGAGTATAAGCAAAAATTAAGTATCATTGGACCTTCTTATTTTAATTAAGTACCCAAACACTCTTAATCAGCATATAATTAAATTTAAGAGGAAGTACATTGTGTGCTAATTGCCATTGATTATTAATAATATGCTTATTTATGCATGCAAACTCTATAATGGCATATATCTCAACTCTTTCTGAATGACAATAACTGAGCTCTGCATAATAAGGCTGTTAATGAAATGGAGTCCTGCAAGAACTGTCAGACAATAGCTCAGATCTCAGAATTATTTTTTTCCTTTTGAAAAATTAGAGCAAGTCACATGAACTCACATAAGAGAACATTAATAATTTATTCTGCTTCATTTTATCAATCATGTTTTATTTTCTGGGATAATATATGTTTTGGGAATATTTGATTAAAATATAAATAATTTGTATGCACTAAAAACATAATCTTTATTGTAGCTTTAAACATTTTTTTTGTTATTTTATTCTGCCATTATATACAATTAGAAATGACTTTCGTCAATGCTACTATCTCTCCCTCTCCCTTCCTCTCTAAAAAAAAAAAAAAAAATCAATGAAAACATATTGATTGGTGTCACAAACACCCAGCATTGGTGTCACAAACATATATTTGATAAGCATATAGAATCTTAATAAGCATAGTTGTTTCTATTATAAAGGACAGATAGTATTAATGAATGGATAAATGCTGAAATAATCAATACATGAATACAATTTACTTTACAATATGTCTGGAAAGGTCAACATAACTTGCAATCCATTACTGCATCGTGGTGACCACATGGATTTGGAATTGTGAGCGTGGACTCCCATTCTAGCTCTGCCATGTATTAGCATCTGGGTGACCTTCAGTCAGTCACTTCATCTCCATGAGCCCCAATTTTCTTATATGTGAACTGGATGTAATAATCATCATGGCATGTGGTTTTTATGAGTATTAGATGGTACTGTGCTTATAACATGCTTAGCACATGGCCTGATGCATGGTAATCACCGAGTATAAGTTATTGTTAGTTATTATTACCACAATTACTTAGCACATACGCCATCATCCTGTTAAATCCCAACAATCTCAAGAGAGATCTCCAGCATCCTCTCAGTGACTGACACTGGGATGATTCTTATCTATCCCCAAAATATATCATAAAATACTGTATGTAAAACAAATAATTCTGGTCAAATTTTACAATAAATTCATTAGCTCAATAGGTTTAAAAACATTTAAAATTTAATTTGCAGGGATGTACAGTTCTTACATTGGTAAGTGGAAAAACCATAACATAGGTTGGTTTATTTGTGTATGTTTAGTGTCTATCATGAATATGCTTAGCAAATATATATAAAATCTTAATTAAAGATATTATATCATGATAAAACACACGTTGTTATTCAAACTTTGAATTTTACCCCTTAGAAAACTATCCAAATTATAGTCTATAATTGGTCTTAATTTCCTAATATAAGGAAAGATTGCATTCATATAGTTTTTGAAGTTCTTCTCTGAATTAAGATAAAATATTTATTTTTGGGAATATGTTAAACTTTCCACTACATAATACACATACAAAACTGACAAAAATGTCCGGTCGGTGTGGCTCAGCAGTTGAGCATCGACTAGTGATCCAGGAGATTAAGGTTCGATTCCTGGTCAGGGCACATGCCCGGGTTGCGGGCTTGGTCCCCAGTCCGGGCATGCAGGAGGCGATCAATGACTCTCATCATTGATGTTTCTATCTCTCTCCCCCTCTCCCTTCCTCTCTCTGAAATCAATAAAATTATATTTAAAAAAAAATATTTTAAAAAAATTGACAAAATGTCCCTGACCAATATTTTTAAATACCCTTTCCTTTCAGGACAGGTTTGTGTTTTTTCCCCATAAATAAAGCACATTACTACATCTTAATTCAGTATTAAGAACATTTCTTAGATAAGCTAAATAACTCACTTATTTTGCAATTTTAGTTATTACTATCTCTTAAAATATATCTTCATTGATTTCAGAGAGAGGCAGAGAGAGGGAGAGAGAGAGATAGAAACATCATTGATGAGAGTCATTGATCAGCTGCCTCCTGCAAGCCTCCAACTGGGGACCAAGCCCGCAACCTGGGCGTGTGCCCTGACTAGTTATTACTATTTAATCATTACTCCCTCAGAGAAGCTGAGGAAGTGTAACCACAGTAGCCTCACTGAAGCTCTCTGCTGACCATTTCAGAACTTCAGCGTATTCTCTGATTCTGTCCTTAACCTAGTGTTTATTATCATTTGGAATAATATGTATGGTTATCAAAATCATTAAACAGAGCCAATATTAAAGATATTCTGAAACAAAATTACTTATTTCTAAAGAGGCAAATCAACGATTTAATTTTCTGACTGTAATATATCATTTATTTCTAATATTTAATTTGCAATAGATGCTGTGCAGTAATTATGACTGTCAGCATGCTAATAAGAAATAAATTCACACTTACCATGGTATTAGTAATATAATATAGTATATTTCCAGTATACAAATACAACCTGGGTGGCATAACCTTTTAAACCATAGTCAGGTATTAAACTCCTAATTCTTGTTAATAAACCCCTTAAGTTAAAAATTGCTTCATCCCATTCTTTCACTGTGATATATTTTAGGTTGGATTCCCCAATACAAAATAGGCACACACCTACTCTGCTGGTACACAGGGTATTTTTAGCTGCCTGTTTTCATGGAAGGTGAGTAAACAGAGGCCCGGAGACATTAAGCAGCCTGCCCAAGTTGAGGTGAATGATTTTTCCCCACTACACCACGCTGCGTACAATCACTATGGAAATTATAATAATGCCCGTAACATTACGAAGTGCTGAGAAAATGGAACACATAAAGAAATGATGTACTAGAGGTTAGAGAAGAGGGGAGAGGTATCTAGAGATGACAATGCCGCTTCCTATTGCGGAGCTGCTCTCTCAGGTCAAGGGCCTCGGCTATCAGAACGTGAGCAATGAGAACAGGGCTTGATTCCGTGCTGACAACTCCCTCAGCCTCTTCCCTGTGCTTTTGATTTATACACCCAACTGCCTACTGAACGTCTTCATTCAGATGCCTTGTGGACATCTCAAATTTAACACGTCCAAAATGAGTGTCCTGTTTTCTCCCCAGTCTTGCCATCTTTAGTAACAGCACTGCCACCTTCTCAGCTGTTAAAAGGAGAGAGTTAGGAGTCCTCCTCATGTCTTTGACTCCCCTCAGACCTTTTCTTCAAATCAGCTTCAAATTCTACCAGATTTAGTCCCAGAATATGTATCATGCCTGCTCTCTTCTTTCCAGCTCCACTGCTACATTATTTCAAACCACCGATCTCCCCCCGGATGCTGTGATAGGCTCCCACCTGGTCTGTCTGCCCCCAGTCTCGTCTCCCTGCAATCCAATCGCCTCCACAGCACAAGTGATCATCTTGAAGGATAAATCACAGCACAGCACGGCAGTCCCAGTTTAAACCTTCTAACAAATCTCATTTCATGTATAACACCATCCATGTGCTCTAAAACACACTACTACAGCCTAAACAGTCCTTCTTTCAGTTTCTTTGAAACAAAACAAATCCACTCTTATACTTAGTCCCTCCTCCTAGTCTCACCTAAACTGGAACTGACTCAAAGACTGCACACACACACACACACAGATATACGGTATTCAGTAGCTTTATGCAAAAATAATTACTGAACTTGATAGCTACCTATTATTTATGGAGACTATAAATCTCTTTGGGTTAGAGGCTATGCCTATTTTGTTCACCAATGGTTCCCAGTGCATTGTGTAGTCCCTGGCATCTAGAGAGTGCTAAGCAGTAGCTGCATTAATTGGTTCAGAGTAGAAAGTTCACAGAGAAACAGATCCACTATGAGGTTAAAGGGAGTAATCTAAACCATTTTTATCTCTCTCAGGGCTCTTTCTACAGACAGCTTCATTTAAAGACCTTGCATTATCTTGATTGAGATGGCACTGCATGGAGCTTATTTATGGATCCAAATCATTTCCCACAGTCATAGGTCTGCTAGAAGGGTTCTGAGCTGCTGATAAATATCCTTATTTCAAAGCTGGGTTTTGCAGTCCTTCATTTTCTGAACCTCCGCTGGCATCATTTTAAGAATGTGTGAAGTTAATTGAGAATGCATCCCCTTGGGTTTTCTAGCAGTTGTCTTCAGGTATTGTACAATTTCAAAATCCTCTTGTAGCTGATTATCATAGGTTTATTGAAAGTGGAAATATTAAATTTCAAAATTAGGATCTGAGCTTTAATCAACCAATCTTCTCTGCTCATATGTGTCCCAGAATGGTCTAAGTTAAACATCAACTAGATCTTGAGCTTAAAAATAAATTGATTGATGGCCTGTTTTATTTTTTTCTTTGATAAGACTACTGCATATTACCAGAAAATGCATCATTACAAACATGTGCATTCCCCACAGAGTCTATGCTTAAAACGTAGTTTTACCAGAGTTACATATTGTCATAGTATTTTCAAAATGACCCTTGCCTTTCGACTTTGAGTATCATGCAGAGACACGTGACTTTTTGAAATAAAAATTATGTTTATTTTCTTTAAAACTTTATGGCAAAAAGTTTGGATTTGATTTTACCCCATATAAATCAAATTATTGCATGATTAGTTCATTTTTAAAATGCATTTAACAAACTGTTTACAAGGAACAGGAATAGCTAAATATGCACATTTTAATGTGTCCCTCTTGGTATTACATATCCTACAGCTACAGTCCAGATTTCTACAACTAATATGCCACATGTTTTGCTACTAAGACAGAGGGACAAAGCTGGAAAAGGTAAAGGAAAAACAATACTCTATTGATGGTACTTCCACGAAATTGTCAATTTGCTGGAACCATGCAAAATTGTAACATTTGACATTATACCCATTCTGTTGCTATAAACCAGGATTACTATAAAGCAACTCTCCACTGCATGATAGCTGCTGTTTTTGCTTAAAATTGCACATGTGTTTAATTATATAGCAGTTCTTGAAAGTGATTATATAAAATGTTATTTATTCTTGGTCTTGCTCAGATCTCTCAAATTATAGTTCTCTAACTCTGAAAGCAACAATGAATTTTAATAAAGGGCAGGGTTTGCAAATGACTGTTGCGAGGTTGCTGCCAGTGACTGAAAAGCCTCCTTTAGAAACTGAATGAAGTTCTATTGTCTTTGCGTATCTAGGAGAAGGGACTCGGGTTCCTTGACTAGGCCACCAGAGGGCACCCTGATGATGACCAGAAGATTCCAGAGGCCACTACCTTAGAACTGCCTTTGGCATGGGATTTCTGTACAGACCTCTGATGTTGCCTTTCATTCTGAAAAATTTCCATCTGAAACTCCAAAAGAAACAGTATAAGTAATTCTCAAATAACAATAAGTATACTTGGCATACTTACGTAGGACTTAAGTCAAGGTGGCCCGGGTTTTTTCATCATTCTCAGAACCTGATGTGACTCAGGCACATGTCCACACAGACTGATTTAGAACGACTTATCTTTGGTTCAAGCTGCCAAATCCAGTTGTATTTCATTTGGAAACATGAGACACTAATGACTCGGCAACCTATTTATAAGTAGACTATACTAACACGTAATATAGAGGCTGAATATGTAGCTCTATAATGAAATTTAAAGAAGTGTACTTGAATCAGCTTTCAGAATAAATATACTTTTCACCAAAGCAATTGTCTAGGAATTTGGCACTTTGTTAGAATCAACCTAATGTGGGACAATTTATGGAATTACAGAAGGATAAATTGTCATTGGTGATCCAATTATGGGGGTCACCCCCCCCCCGTCCACTTAATTTTTTAAATGTGCTTTTATAACGCTCTCTATGCTCTCTAGATCTTTTCTTTTCACTTTTATATAGTAATTTTTGTCAAATGTATATAACTAAAATATCAAATGACACTTCCATATAACAATAGCACAGCATCTACTTTCTAGACTCAATGTGTGAAGTGAGATAAACTATGTGAAAGCACTTTGTAGAGTGACTGTTACATAATGACCAGTCACTAAATGTTAGAAGATACTTTTCTAGAGAAAGATCAATTTTGTATTGTTCTTTTATAAAATATTGTAATAGATCGTGCAGTAAGTATGTACTTTAAAAGAAACCTTGTATAGATTTTTTTGTAAGAAAAACAGCTCAAGTTGTTCCTCAGTACTTTAGATTTGCAGATTTAACCTCTCTCAGGCTGGTGGGGCATTTTTTGTTAATGATGTCAGTGAAATTACTAATCAAGATAGAAGTGCCTTCAAATTAATTGCAGCTGACCTCGGGAAAAATCATTATCTCCTAAATGGACATTCAACTGAAGGTGAAATAATTTTAGCCCAACTTTGGGTCATTAACTCTTGACTGCAAATCTTCTTTTCTGAAAGCTGTTTACTCTCAAGTAAATATGATAATAAATCAGTTTCACACTAAAATTACATTTCCAACATTATATGGGATTATACAAGCACATGTAAAAAAATAAGAAAACCTTGATAAACCCTACTATGTTCACTTTCCTTTTCTGTACTATGTATTTTTTGTGGCTACATTCTCTACTAGACTACATAACATTTCAAATGTTCTCATTCATCTGTGAGCTATTTATAAATTTTTGAAACAGTTTATAATGCTTGGTACAGTCTTTTATTCTACCTCAATCAAGCTCACCTTCTGTAAACATTTTCAAAAGACATTTGGTAAAAGGGAGATATTTACAACTTCTAAATCTATTTTGACAAAGAGGCACAGAAACTAGCATTTTCATACATTGCTGGCGAAAAAGAATTGTTTATACATTTTGATAGTAATTCAAAAACATATTAAAATGCATTTTACTCTGACCCAGCGATCCCACTTTAAGGAATCTAGCATTCAGAGAAAAAGCAACAAGAATAAAAAGCTTACTAAATAGTCACAATAATCTAAAATTCTGATCCACAATGGTTCAATTTTGATTCAGTCATACAATGAAATAGATCTATATGTATTAACCAAGTGATACATGAGATACTTATTAGTGATAAAGTTATCTGCTTAGTTATGTGTACATTAAACTTGTACCTTTAAAAAAAACTTTAAAAATTCTTACCTAATTGTGTTTATATCCACATATATCCACATGGCAATGAGACATGGTAAGGAAACTTTTATGCTATGGCATTAACACTGGTGAGCTTGAACCGGGGGTGAGGTATGAAGAATGTTGGCAAGAGTTCTAATAACTTTATTTGAATTTTTAAATTGTGATAATAAATACATAGTTTTTGTAATTTGAAAAACTGAGCAAGTTTCAAAAAATTAAGAGAATGAAAGAATAAATGTTAAAAAACTTAGTCTCTCACCATATACTCCCCTCAGAACAAAAGACTTACACAGGATAAAAGTGAAGGGATAGAGGAAAAATTTCCATGCAAATGGAAATGAAAGAAAAAAAAGCAAAAAAAAAGCTGGGGTAGCAATACTCATACCTGACCAAATAGACTTCAAAATGAAGGCCATAACAAGGGACAATGAAGGTTACTACATAATACTAAAGGGGTCGACCCAACAAGAAGATACGACCCTGGTAAACATATATGCACCCAATATAGGAGCCCCAAATTTATTTAAAAAAAACAAACTTCTATAGGATTTTAAGGGAGAGATCAACAGCAATACAATCATAGTAGGGACTTTAACACCCCACTACCATCACTGGATAGATCTTCCAGACAGAAAGTCAACAAAGAAACAGTGACTTTAAATAACACACTAGATCGGATGAGCTTAATTGACGTTTACAGGTTTACAGAATATTTTATCGCAAAGCCGCAGAAAATATACATTCTTTTCAAGTGCGTAGGGGACATTCTCAAAGACAGACCACATGTTAGGACATAAAACAAGTCTGTACAAATTCAAGAAGACTGAAATCATACCAAGCATATTCTCAGATCACAAGGGCATGAAACTAGAAATCAACTACAATAAAAACACCCCCAAACATTCAAACACATGGATGCTAAATGGCATGTTATTAAACAATGAATGGGTTACCAATGAGATCAAGGAAGGAATCAAAAACTTCCTGGAAACAGATGAAAATGAACACAAAGTGACCCCAAATCTGTGGGACACAGCAAGAGCAGTCCTGAGAGGGAAGGTCATAGCACTACAGGCCTATGTTGAGAAACAAGAAAATGTTCTAATAAGCTATCTAACACCACAAGTAAAAGAATTAGAAAGAAAATGAATAAGAAAAGCCCCGAGGAAGTAGACGGAAGGAAATTATAAAGATCAGAGTGGAAATAAATGACATAGAGGCTAAAAAACAATACAAAAGATCAAGGAAACAAGAGCTGGTTCTTTGAAAAGATAAACAAGATTGATTGAGCCTTTAGCCAGACTCATTGAGAACCAATATAAACATGCTAAGGAGTCAAGGCAGTTTGGTCTTCAAGAGTCACAGTCTACTTTTGTTCACTTCTGATAAAGTGACTAAGCAAATGTACCATATTAAAAAGGCACCATTAATTACGAAGACAGATTTCTCTGAGAGCATTCCAATGAAACCAATTGGTAGGGGTTTCAGACTTACAGTAAACATACAATTCAGAAAAAGAAACTTAGAGAATGACAGGGAATTTTGACTTCGTGTTTGGGAGTCCCTGAACAAAAACTACTTTATCAGGTTACTATCATTATATGTGTTTCACCTCTTCTGTTCCTTCTGAGCAATAACTACATTGTATTTTCTTCATTAGAGTGAAGGATGAACCTAAAGTAAATAAACCCTTAAAAATATTGCATGGATAACAACTAATATCTCTGCCCTCATCATTACTAAAATCCACAGGAATCAACGGAGCCACAATGCGATTTAAAACATACAATCGCTGTTTTTAGATAACTTTACTTAAGTATATATAATTTTTCATTGCATATATACAGTGTAAATTATCCTTGCAATTAAATTCCACAGATGGTGTTTATGAGTCTGTCTGAAAAAGCAGATGTTTGACCTGGAGTCATTTCCATTACACATGGTCCATCTCTAGGCTAGTTTCTCCGGCCACTGTGGGTTGGCTTGCACACACAGCCCTCTGCGATGCTTCAGTGGAACTTAACTCATGCACTACTGACTGTTACAGAGGACCAAATGCGGTCTCCTCATTGTCAACATAGAGTCTGCTGCTTAAAATATGAGTTCTAGATTCTCAGAAGGGAACAGTGAATGGCAAGAAGATAAGGACCATGCTCTCTATGATTAAAGAGCCTACAAATTCTATCCCTGCCCTGACAGTAGGATTCCTTGACGCTCCTGGGAAAATAATGTAGAGAGAGAGAGAGAGAGAGAAAGCATCCATCCAATGGTTGCCTCCTGCATGCACCCGGCTGGGGCAGGGGATCGAGCCTGCAACCGAGGTGCGTGCCCTTGACTGGAATCGAACTTCAGTCCAAGGGGCGATGCTCTAAGCAAACGGGCTAGGGCCCACTTCAACTTTCATTTCTTTTCCTTCATTGCATTTCACCCACTTCTTATAAAAGGGGGCAGGGTGGGAGGAAATGGGGACATAGAGAACGACGACAATGAGAATAGGAACAGGGAGTCTTGCCGAAGGGGGCCGGGGCCTGCAAGAATTCTACAGCACTCGGCGGCCCATGCTAGGGCTTTTCACCACTGGCCAGAGTGGGCCGCAGCACAGGGAATTAGTGGCCCTAATCTAACTCACAGGAGACTGAGATATTGACCAGGATGCAAATTTACCAATTAAAAAGAAAGAAAGCTTTATGAGGATCAGGCATGAATATCACCCACATCCTCTCTAGCAACTCTCATAGAATGCTAGTTAAATAATGATGAAAATCGAACAAGCACTTAATGCAAATATCTCCAAAATGTGTCGATGGAGATGACTAGATATTAAAGCTCCCTCATCAAAATTATTTTTCACCCATGATTTTAGGTCATTTCCTAAATTCCATCCTTCTGTCTCCTGTGATTCAGTCGTATCTGGTTATGGTTTGCCTCTTTTTTGGGGGTATATCTTTATATTGGTTGTTAATATCATAAACTAAGCTATAGCTATAGTCTTCATGATTTTTTTTGGAATAAGAAGGTATGATTTTTTTGAAATAAGAGGGCATTCCTATTTTCTTTAAAAACTTCTGGTGTCTTTTGATTTTGTCATTATATCTTTGTTAATGTTCCATATTCAAGGTCCACCTTTCCCTATCCCCATATGGCTAATTATAGGAGTTTGATAAAGATAATAATTAAAGTTACAAAAAGAAACATGAAATGTGATTATGGAGTGCTTTGTCCCAATCCCGGTATCAGAAAACTAATGTCATAATCAAAGAGAGTCATAAAAGGTGATTTGAAATTCACGTTTTAAGTATATAACATTTAGCTATGTATTTTGAAAAAATAAGTGGTCCAAATACATAGTTGGTTCACTGTTCATATACTTCTCTGACCTCCTTCTAGACCTGCCACATATTCTGTTGGCTGATATACTGAACTCTGCCTCCTGGCCTCCCAAAGATCGCTAAAGGTTACGACAGAATTCAAGTGACTTGCTGCTGAGTATTTAGTACTTAATGACGTGCAAACGCCATTCTGGAAGAACTCCAGTCAAGCAGCTTTACAGGAGGATAGTAAAATTATTTGATATTTGCTCTAGTGAAGCTGTAGAAATAACTTAAATAGATACATATAGTCCCAAGGCATTTTCTTCCTACTCCACAGATTGAGTACCCATCCATGTAAAAGTAAAAGAAGATTCTCCACCACTTAACCAAGCACTTAATTTAGCGAGTTCAAGACCTAAATATGTCCTACTCTCTTCTTATATGGCTATATCTCCATTATTAATGGCACATCTCCTTCGTCTAGCGTTGTATAACATCTTCTAAATGATGAATAGAGAGAAATAATAAGAACCTAGAATTTGACAGACATGTCAGTAGTTTTCTCCTCTGTCCCAGTAACATATGTGAAGTCATATTTGGCATTACAGTTATATTTGAAAAATCAGTGATACAAAGTATAAAACAACATGCTAGCTGTGAATCTATCCTCTAGGTGTTAATATCTCATATATTGTTTCCAATGTAAGTTTTGTTTAAAAATAAACTGAAGGAACTTGACTTGTTTTCTACTCCTCTAATATGAACAGATACTGTGGATCTTTCTGAATGATCTATCACTTTGCCTAAATGAATAAGTTTGAAATAAGTTCCTCTTAGAGATGAGTCAAAACCCAAGTAAATTTTTGTTTTAAATATATCTTTAGTGATTTCAGAGAGAGGAAAGGAGAGGGAGAAAGAGAGAGAAACATCAATGATGAGAGAGTCATTGATCGAGCCCGCAACCCGGGCATGTGCCCCGACCAGGAATCGAACCCCGATCGCCTGGATCCCAGGTCGATGCTCAACTGCTGAGCCACGCCCGGCCGGGCCCAAGTAAATTTTTTGAAAATGAGTTTTGTTACCTAGACCTACAGGGATACAGGATTCTGATGATATTTAATGATTGCCATCTCAAGGTATGATTGAGATATATTTAATGTAAGTTTTATGCTAGAACTAAAGGAATATCTATCTTAACCAAGCTTTCTTCCATCAAACTCGCCTATGCAAAGATAGGGTGAGAAATTAGTATGTAATCTATAGACAGGTAAGCTGTCTTATGGAATTGAAATAGAGAGACCCATGAATCTTGGGTAGAGAAGAACTGTGAGGGGTTATTGAGCAGAGCCACAGAGGAGGAGGCAAGATCACAGACTGGGAGGCAGCATAAATCATCTTGGTAAATGAGATGAAGGAATAAATGTGTGTATCCAACACAGAACTGAAGCAAGGAGGCCACTGACCTAAAAGGTCCTATTAGGCAGATAAATGGATTTTCCATCAGCTGCACGTATGTGTAGATGATTCAACTACGTAAGTCTAAGGCATAACTTGAAGAATGTAAAGATCAAAAGAATGGCTTATCTGAAATTTTCCACCATTGTGGACACTTGACAAAGTTCAATTAAAGAGAATTTTAAGGTTAATTCTCTTTCTTACCTCTGAGTGAAAAATCACACTTTCTACTCAGTATTTATTCATTTATTAAGATCCCACTATACAGGGGAGGGCTAAAGTAGGTTTACAGTTCTAATACAATGAAATAATACAGTGATTAGTAAATACTAATGCAAGAATAATCTCTGTTTTCCGTACTCACAACTGTAAACCTATTTTTGCCCACCCCTGTACGTCAAACAATATCCTAAGATCATGGACAAATTGCTAAGAAACATGGCAGACATGAGTTCAGAGGATTTATAAAATAGTAAATCAAGAGAGGAAAAAAGGAAACAATATTTGGCAAAGCCACAAAAAATACATATTTAAATGTATAATTCCTACAAAAAATTTCCTTCTCTAATATTTTTAAGACTGTAAACTTTAAGTATGTCAGCTATGCCATTTGTTTTTTATTACATTTATTGGGCAGACTAGCAGTAAAACTAAAAGTAAAAACTTGAATTTTGTACCTCTCATGTGGCTAAAAAATAAAGTACCCATTATCAAATCTACATCAACTTCCATTATAAGAGTAATGTCCAATGTGTTGGACAGTAACTCTTTTTTTAATATGTCGTTATTGATTTCAGGGATTGAAAGGGAGAGAGAGAGATAGAAACATCAACAAGGAGAGAGTCATTGATCAGCTGCCCCCTGCAAGCCCCCTGCTGGGGATGGAGCCCGCAACCCGGGCAAGTGCACTGCCTGGGAATCAAGCCGCTATCTCCTGGATCACAGGTCGATGCTCAACCGCTGAGCCAGGCTGGTCAGGCCAGACAGTAACTTTTAAGGTAATCAAATACCTTGCCCGCAGTAAGGCATTTGAGCATCCATAAGTGCCATTTATTGGCTCATTGGCTCTTTTATGAACATTACTCTCATAAAAAAATCAAACTAAACTAAAAAAAGCAAACAGTATGTGTAATCCTATTGTAAGTGTTCCTCCCACAAATGTGTTTCCAACTGCGACAGATTTTTAATGTCTCATAACATTTTTTTTTATGTAGGTGGAACATTTGTTTTTTATCTTTACTCTCTTCCCCAGCAATAAATTTAAAAGTCAGATTAAAGTTGACTTAGACTTTGTAGGTACAAAAGTTAAGATATAAATTTTAATTATTGATACCTACAAGTTCTTGTTATTTCCACAATTCTTGGAGGCTTAATCATCCTCTTTTCAGAATATGTGTGTACCTAACAACATAGACACACATACATATATAAAGCAAAAATTGATGAAAAAAGAGAAATAGATATATGTACAATTATTGACAAAGCAAGGGTCAAGAACGATGGAAAATCTAAGATTTTGCTGTACTTAAGCTTAATTATAACTACACATTCTTTAAAAACCAGTCATTTTTTTACTATACACACTTAATAACATCCATGAAACTTCAACTGAACACATTCTATTTAACAGAAGCAGGCATATTCTCATCAGATTTCAGCAAATCTAGACAACTATTTGGATCAACTTTAGGAATGAGCAAACCTAAGTAAACGTTAAATTTATCACCTCTCAAAGGCAGATACAATCTTCAATACGGGTCCATTCAGAAAAAAAATAAAACAAATGAACGCTCAACTTATTTTTAAGTTTTTTTAATTTAAATTTTTACATTTTATCTTTTCAAGTTAAGTCTATCTTTATGTCTATTTTCACAAGAGATATTGGTCCATAGTTTTCTTTTCTTGTGAAGTTTGTCTGGTTTGGGGATCAGGGTAATATTGGTCTCAGAATGAATTAGGACGTGTTCTCCTGTCTTCTATTTCTGGGAGAGTCTGTAAGACTGGTGTTAATTCTTCCCTACTTTAGAATTCACCAGTGAAGCCATTTGGTTCTGGGCTTCTCTTTATGGGACTTTGTCTCTTAAAACAAGTCATAAAATTTCAACTCTAATTCCTTTAAGCCATGAGAAATTATGAAGAGGAATAAAAGAAATGAACCTAGCTATTGTTCTTAGTTGTTTTTGTAAAAAGTGATTTTAAAAATAGGTAGTGGATAATAAAAAATAAAGCAGTGTTTCTTTCATTTAGCCTGTCCATTCATCTATTAATATACTCTTTTAAATATTTAAATCTCATGGGTTTCAGACACCTTGGCTGCCTAATATAATCCTGCAAGAACCCCAGGAGGTTCTATCATCCCCACTTGATACAGGAGGAAACTAAGGCTAAGATAATTCACATAATCTGTCCCAGGTCATAGGCATGTAGTAGTTTATGAGCAGGAACTCAAAAGTCAAACTTCCTCCTCAGCCACTTATCATAAATTGGCAATTTGGTGAATTACTAACTTCTGGGCTTCAGTTTCATCATCTCTAACATGAGAATAACACTTCTCATAATAAATTCTACTTCTTAGGACTGTTGAATAAACAAAGTGCATGTATAGTGCTTATGACAGTGCCTGGCTTACAGTATGTGCTCATTAGCAGTGATTTTTTACATTACTAGGTATTGCCCAGTAATGCCATTTAAGTTGTAATGATTCTAAAACAGGTGAGTTCTAAGGCAAATAAGAAACTGTTAAGTCTTACACTGAAAAATACAACCACTTAAAATAAATTTGATTCTATCACAGATAAGCCATTTTACTACTACTTTTTGTACCTTCTGGTCTTACGACATGTGAATCTAGTAAAAAGGGAAAGAAAAAAAACATTTAAAAGGGAAAAAAGTGCATAAATTACAAAGTGGTCTTTATTGTAAATGCTCATCCACTTAAAAATAGATCTATACTGCCTTATTTATAGTTTTGAATTTTGTTTTCCATGTACAGTGACACTGAGATCAATTTTTTCATAGCACTTGCCTTTTTTCTGTAAACTAAACAGGTTTAAGATGAGATCAACTCAAAAGCTATTGCCAAGGATTCTCTAAATTCTTTAAAGACAAAATTCTCCAAATAATGTTCACTAGTCACAGGCTTAATTTAAAACTGCATTTGTTGCAGTAGCAAAGCGTTCAACCCACGCTTTCCTGACAAAGTTCTACTGGAAGCTATATATGTCACAATTATGTTCAAGCACTTTTACTTCCTAGGACTAATTACGAGCTGCCCACTCTTCTATTTGCAGTTCATTCCACTTTCATAGTTTCAGGTGCACCATCTGATTCGTCCCTCCTGTTAGTTCCTAATGGTAAGGTATCCAGGAGACTTCTCGCTGGAAACCAAGGTGGTTCTTGCTGGGCCTGAAATTCAAGCCTCTTGAGACTCCATTTACATTTACCAACCATCAGTTAATCCCCTAAAGCTATCTTGGAGGACAAGGTGAGCTCTGTAAGTGAAAGGACGCAAACTACATGACTACCAAACCTGTACCAACAACTCCTGACAAATCCTTTACCCCTAGTGGTCCTTGGAAGGTCATGTGCTCATTGAACTCTTGAGGTAAGCTAGTCAGATGTGGAGGGGTGTTGACACCCATTTTCAGATAGGTTAGAAAACTGTTCTGAAAATTCACTCTAATAACGCAGATCATCCTAGCCTTCTCAGGATCCACGTACCCAGCTTGCTGGCTTGGGCACCCTGGCTGGGTGCACAGAACTCCCACACAATTCTCTGCCTCTCCTCTCAGTATAGTTATAGCAAAAGCACAACATGCCAGTGATCCTACTCATGAAGCTCAAACACAGCCGAAAAAAGGACTGATACAGAATGATTTGGAAAAACAATACAATTCTTTCCTTAAAAAAACAAAAAAATACCCCACTTATTTCCAAATTAAGCAAAAGTTCCATGTCCTAAATTAGAGTTAACGTGGTTTATCTTTGTCCTCAGGACGCTTTTACTAGTCCGCTCAGTTTAACATCCCTCAACCAGCAATCAACTGTGTCATGCCCAGCAGTTTACTGACAAGGTGCAGTTTCTTCAACCCAACGTGACTTCAGGTCCTGGGAAACAGGACTTAAACAATTCACATGACAATATCAGCATAGCAGGCAAGAATATTTAGACTATAACAATTTATTGCAATTGTTATTGCAATATAACAAAATATGCAATCGCTATTTATCAAGCAGTTAATAGGACAGGGCCTGTCCTATTTTAAACAACACAACTTAATTCTAAAAACAACTCCAACAGGTATTACTATATCCGTCATTTGGGGAGACAGGAGCACAAAGGGGTAGTAAGTAAGCTGTCCAAGTTCACATAGCAACAGATGGCCAATGAATCCCAAAGCGATCATTAAACTGATCACACGAACCTGGGCCAGTCACCTAAGCTCTGGGCCTCAGTTGCCTCCACTGTAAAGCAACCTGCCCTCAGCTTTTGGGTGGTTTCCCGCCTTTAATGCTCTGTGAATTTCTGACAGAATTACTCCCCATGCCTCAACTGGTAAAATGTTAAAACTAGGATTCAACCACCCTGTGTTCTCATATACTCTCCTGACTCTTCACGGTGCTAGGGTCCAGTCTCCTCCCTGATGGTTTATTTTCACATATTAAGTCTATAACAGCAACCCTAAATATTCTTTCATGTTCCGGGACCACCCTTCCCACTAACTAGGCACCGAGCAGGCCTGATTCTACCCCAGGCCTTTACGGGGTTACTGCAGCCCGCTTCTTGGACTTCCCAGAAAACCGGCGAAAGGCCAGAGAATCCCCTGGAATCCAAACCATGGGAAGAAATTAGGTTTCCCGAAGGCTAAAGGGGGGGGTGGGCTCTTGGACATCTGCCACCCACCTGCCAACCCCTGAAGTGAGGCCTGGGCCTGGCTCCTCACCCAAAGCCGCGCGGGTTCAGATATTGCCCCTCACTGCCAGAGCGCCCTGGAACCCAGCCCGACCCCTGGGCCTCGGTGCTGCTCACCCAGACCCCACTTCCCCATGGCCCACGCTGGTCCGAGGACACTGCAGGCCTCAGGTCTCACCTGGAGCCTCTGGGGGCCTCCTGCCCAGCACTCCTGGCGGCCACAAGCCCAGCCCTAGCGGAGCGCCGGCTGCAGTGAGATTAGCACACAGGTGGCCCAGCCTGACCTTCAAGTGAGCCCACCTGAGGAAGCCCTGTCCCGGCTTTTTAGCGGGGGGGTGGTGGTGGTGGTGGTGGTGGTGGTGGGGGTGGTGGTGGTGGTGGGGGTGGGGGTGGGGGTGGGGGTGGGGGTGGGGGTGGGGGTGGGGGTGGGGGTGTGTGTGTGTGTGTGTGTGTGTGTGTGTGTGTGTGTAGGAGGGGGGTGTTATTTGATGGTTCCCCATCCTTGAAAAGCCGAGCGTGTGGAGGGAGGTGGGATTTTCAACAACCAAGCCGAGTGTGTGGAGGGAGGTGGGGTTTTCAAGAACCAGAGGAATGATTTTACTCAAGGATCTCTGACTTACCTCATCTTCTTAAGGATCTAATTTAAACGTTGAGATTGAGGACATCACTTTTGAGACGAATGATGTAATAACGGAGGCTTTTGTGGAGTTATGAGGGAGGGCGTGCATGTTGCACGTTGCAGCAATGTAAATAATTTGGGAGCAGACTACAGACTGACCACAAATTAGCCAGCACTCCTCTTACCCAGGGGTAAAGTCTCTGTCCCCGACAACGCTTGCATATGGGCAGGCTTGCTGCTGGCTTGTAAGCAGCAGAGTGAGGCAGTGACCAGGTGGCCTGATACCTGAGGCTACAACAGGAGAAGCAACGCCGCGCGGCCTTGTAAGGCCGTCAGCACCCCGAGGCTCCCCTGCTGGAGACGGCAAACAAGTAACTGAATCTCTGCCAGTCTTTATTTCACTAACTGGAAACGGTGGATAATAAAACATATCAAAAGGTATTGTTAAGAGGGACATTTCAATTAATATATATGGTCTAATCATATTTTTAAAATATTGCATATATTGCCTTGCTTTTTCCCCTTGTATTCCCCCTTTTTTCTTTTCTTCATTCAAATAGTTTGTATTCGCTTTAAAGCTTCTAGGAAGGGTGAGCAAAATATTCTGAAACTCTGGGACTTTTGTTATCAAATAAGAGTAACAAGAAGAAAAAATATCAAGGCCATCCTTTAAAAAAGCTGGAGAAACTGTCAATTTCACCTATTATCCACTAAATCCAGTTTTTGCCACATCGGTGACAATCGTGAAAGAAAAGTCACGTTTCTTTCGCACCTCAACTAGTGGAATGAGATCCACACCTGATACTTATATAAGGCCCCTAGCAGTGGGCCTCTGAAGAAATAAAGACAAATAATAATAATTATGCCTATGTAGATCTATTTCATCACAAGTATCTTTTCACAAAATAACCTTGTATCATCTTAAATACTCAAAAAAATACTAGATTATATATAATCATCCAGATGAATTATTTTTTTAATCAGCACCGGAGGATATGTTTTTATCGATTTTAGAGAGAGAGGAAGGGGGAGAGATAGAGTGAGAAACATCAGCGTGAGAGAGAAATGTCGCTCGGTTGCCTCTTGTACTTGCCTCTCATACGTGCCCCCGACATGTGATTGAACCCACAGCCTGGGTATGTGCCCTGACTGGGAATCAAGCCCGCACCGTTTTGGTGTAGGGGATGCTTCTCCAACCATTGAGCCACGGGGCGGGGCCAGGTGAATTCTGTGAATGCTATTTGTAAGTGCCACGTATTTGAATGCCTAGAACCTGCTGAAAAACAATGTCTCCAACACAAAGGGTAAGTTGCAAAACGGGAGTGAAGTACAGGTTTCAGAAAGGAAAACGCTTTAACATCTTTCAATAAAAGAGGTTGCTCCTAAGGCATTAGGTATTAGAAAATCCAGAGAATGAATTTCACTTCAAAACGAAAAAATATAATTCAAGTGGCAGGATTCCATCCTGTCCTCTGACACACATCACTGACTTTTGCAGAAAAACATCCTTGCTGACACTAGAAAAGTGCTATGGGGGTTTTTGGGGGGTTTTTTTGGTTGGTTTGTTTTCTGATAGGACTTGATGTGCCCTGCACACTAGATTTGGTAAGCAAGGTAACAGTTTATGTGAAAAATAACAATATATTTATACCATTTTAGATAGGTAGATTATGGGTTATACTAAAAATATTAACACCATCATATATTCAAAAGAAAATCATTACAATTCTCCCTCAAGATTAAGTAACTGCAGTATGAATTGAAAATAAAAAATATTTAAAGTTTAATAAAATAATAATTATGAAAACCAATGTCAATGTATTAAAAGGCTTTATGTTACTTGTTTGGAAAGAAAACCTTTTAGAGTTAGCCCCGGGACATGTACTCACTCACATACGTTTTAGTTTGATGACCAGAATGAAATGTTAGTGTAATGGAGTTCTTTTTGCTTCTCTAAATATTATCAGATATCATTTCAGAGGCTGAGGAGACATTTCATGCTTTCAATTTATTGCAATCGAGTCAGTCAGTTCTGTACTATCTCTGTGACTTGGATTTTAACAATTACTTACAATAAGTGAGCAAGATGTCTGTGGACAGCTGCCAGAATGGCAGAAGTTTACCGATCTGAAAATCAGAAATCAAGTTAACACCACAGTAAAGACAAGTGATTAGATAATCAACACACTGTGTTCTGCTTCCACTGTGTCATTAACAGCAATTCTTCTCTATTGTGAGAACTCATTGTTAGGTAACAGAATGAAGTTGGAGGCCCTTTTGAATTTTTAAGGAAAATTAATTTATTTTTGGGTGCAGATTTGTAGTAACAAAGGGATGCATCTCATGTATGCAATGTTTAAATATGAAATGTTTGCAAGCATACTTTTCTTATTACAATTTGTAAAACTCTACTATGTATGAGACATGATTTTCTCTAAACTGGAAATTTCTGTGGGGCAGGGGAATAGATTATATGTAGAATGTAATGCCAAGATTTCTCGAAAACCTTTATTAACTAACCATTTATGATTTTTCAGAAGAAAAATGAAAAGGTGTCTCTCTCTATAAATGCAGGCAATATATCCCAGGGACTTTCACAGCCTATTTTAAAAGCCATGATACTCAAACATAAATAAGTAAAGTAAAAATTGACTGAAACCTATAATAGATCTGCATGAATATGCGCCGTTTCTTATTCTGACACAGTGACAGACTCGCCTATTGTTCCCCACTGGCCCCTATTTCTTTCATAGTAATATAATTTTTAGCTAGGCACATTAAAATCCTGAATACAGATCACATTTCCCACCTCCCAGCACAACCAAGCTCCAAGTGACTATGATCTGGCCAATTATTTTAACTACATATTTGGGAATAATATCATTAATGTAATAATTAGATTTAATAAGAGCAATGAGGAATGAACATGTACCTGAAATACTAAACGTACCTGAAATACTAAAAGTACCACAAACAACGCCTTGATGTCAATTCACATTTGGGTCCCTGAGGAAGATCAACATGCTGTTCAAAGAGTGCTGTTAATTCATATTGCTTCAGATTAGCTTCTTGCATTCCTTTGGATTTTGGATCATCTACGTTAGCCTGTTATGACCTTGCAGGAACTAAAATTATTCTCTGCCCTCCCCCAATCTTCCAGCTGTGACCAACTGAAAAATATGCTTTTTCTTCTTTCCTCACTGTGGCATTCCCTTAAGAAAGGTTTTAACACCACCCTCCCACATTCACTAGCATTACAGGTTCACTTTTACAATGTTCTATTTAAAGAGTATACAAAAGCTAAAGAATATTTTGAGAAGTTAATATATCACGCTACATAGAAAAGGTATATAACTTTCATTGACATATTGAAGACATTTTGTAAATTATGTTGTCCAATGTGGTATGGGGAAAATTCCTAAAAAATCCATCTTAAAGTTGAGAATTGTGTAACAAGTACTGAAAATGGAATCTGAGGACATAATTACTTCTCCATGAAGATTTTTAAAAATGTATCTAATGCAGTAGGTATATTAATTGAATCAAAATGATTGTACTATTTATTATTCCTATTGAAATATTTGATTTGCACATTTTATTTTAGCTATGCTTACTTTTTTATGAAATGTTATCCTGTTAAATATCATATTTTAATAAAGAGGAAACCATTTTAAGTTTAATTTTCTGTGCTATGCCATCAAATAAACATAAAATTAAATTTTTCTAATTTACCACATTTTGGTAGTGGAGAAGTCAAGATAAACTCACACATTAATTTCTCGACCAAGCTCATACCATACTTTTTCTTTTAAACCACGAGTTGTGCACAATCAATTACAACAACTCATCACGATGTATGGCCTTTGAATCTGTGAAACACAAAATATCTCTGACATATAATTAGAATCTTGAATTAATCACTGTCTCAATTAAACTTAATCCTAGTATTCCTATCCAAATGATAAATTATAGCAGTTGACAAATATGACACATTTAGCAACATATATAAAGAAGGAAATCCAATGTGAAATGAGACTTCCTACGAAGTTTAACCAGTCTGTTTCTGGAGGGTAAATTCAGCCTTGAAGGCCGTCTCATCTTTTCCACAGGAAGCACCAAGATGAACTAGGTCATATATCAATGACGTCAGCAGTTTTTCATTTTCAGCGGGCCTTCAGCTGCTGCCTGTTGTGCACCTGCCTTTACGCACATTAGTCATCTCCACCAGGCTTAGGCCAAAGGATCCCTCTCCACCTCCAGGCTGGGGAACTGCCACCAGCCACCACTCTGCAGGGTCTTCAGCAGCACAACTCAGATCTCCTTACAGGGCATCTCAGAACCCAGAGACCTGCTCAGACAGGGTGCACACTGAGGACTCACAGCCCTCCTGGAAGTGTGTTACGCATTGAGAAGCAGAGCCAGCCTGGTGAACTTCCTAACCAGGTTTATTTTGCAGAGTTTTCCTTGCAGTTTTAGAATGCCTGTGACCCAGGTCACAGGTTCTCTGGTTTTCCTGAGCAGGCGTTTGGAGGTGAGCAGGGCAAGCAGGGCCCTGCTTGTTTATTAAGCCCTCCTCCCACCTGAAGAGCTAGAGGGGAGGCTGGGTGCACTCAGAGCTCTGCCTCACCGGCTCTGGGCCCACCTCTGACCAGATGCATATTTCAGATGAGTCTGTCACTGCACAAATATTCCACCGCAAGATCAGGGAAAGGCTGGAATGAAAAAGTGACCCCATACTCATCAAGTTTGTTTAAAGACAGTCTCCGCTATCTCCACCTTGAAAGATGAGAGTTTAAAGCTGGGAGTGGCACAGGGGTCAGTATGTAAAATGTGCATAGAATAATAGGGAGTCTTATTCAGAGGAGAGAAAATATTGAGCAACTAGCCAAATTTTCAAATAATTACAAATTATTCTATGGGTGCATTTGCAAAGGTTTATGAAAACATCAATAATGGATTTTTTCCTTAGATTCTAGAGTTACCAGTGTGACAGCTAATGCAATAATGATTTGTTTCAAATGCCTGTGTTTAAGCTGTATAAAGCTGATTTTATACATTTTTCTTGTCAGCTACATTGTAGTTAATGAAATTAAACACACCCATCACATTTGTCCCCAGGGAGAAGGAACTATACACACCACTGGTTTATTTTTCTATTAAAATAAATTGCAGGCAGCTGCATTTGAATGGCACTGAGTGGGGCTCACCCAGAAGTCAAGGGACTTTCTGGGCTTCTGGGCACAGTTCATCAGTACCGAGGCTGGGCTGAGGTGCTGATATTCAAGAAATTATGACATCTGAAATCTACAATGTTAAAGAAATGAAACTTTTGTAATAATATTGAGGATCATTGCATTGATCTTCCTAGAAAATGAATCTAATTTCACTAATAAGAACATGAAGGAGGTTAAGAAATCTACAAACAGTTGGCTACTTACATAAATAAGCTGTGGATAAGTTGTGAATAGCTCAGATGCACTATGGAAGGTGATGTACCATGGAAAGAAACTTCATCATATCTTTTCCAAATCCTTGTTTTAAAAAGAAACAGTCCCCTAGAAGTTGGGGCATGCAGATTCTATACATTTTTAACACCCTTGACAGACCCTGGGGTACCACCCATTACCAAGCAATATTTCTGTAATGGATACATGAATTCCATACTATGTGAGATAAATAAAAATTGTAAGTGTCCTCTCTAATCAGTTCAGGTCATGTTTTGATGCCAAATCCATTTGTACCAAACTTCTAGATAAAAACCTTCAGTATCAAGCACTCTTTAGTTTCCCTCTTTCTTGTGTTCAGGAATTGTAGATCTGTGGGCCTGGGAAGGCTGGTTTACAATGGAAGATGTTAACTGTTGTGTCTTAGTGGACTTTTTTCTCTTGACTCTGACTTGCACAGAAGACAGATTACTAGTTTGTTTTCTGACAGAGGTAAAGCACAGAGGACGACAGGGTGGAGACCATGATGCCTGAATCTCTAATCAGGCCTACTTTCCTGTTACCCTCACATTTTGCTCCAGTTTGTTAATCTCTAACCCTATAGTGACTTCATGTTCTCATCTCCTAAGACTTAAAGGAATGACTTTTCTATGTCTAGGCACACTGCTATGAAACATTAAAGCCCATTAATTGTAGCACTTTATTATATATTATTGATTAATAGCAAAGTGAATCCCGGGAGCAGATTTAATATAACAGGATGAAACGAATCTTTCTTCCCAGTGATTTTTCCATTTCCACCCTGGAGAATTTTGGTTTGACTGCATTAGACTGTGCAGTGGTCCTTTTATTTTACCATCACTTACCTTCATAATATACTTTAAATCCATGAGCACTAACTGCAAAATCACTGGTCAAACGTAGTGAGAACACAGATTTGGTACTTGTCACTGGCGGTGGCAGATGGAATCCTGTTAACCTAAAAACATAAAGGAATTAATTGTTAGAGTCATAGAAATTTTACCTAATAGGGTTCAAAGAGCATTAAAGTAATTTTATTATATCCCCAAGCTTTGTATAATTATATATATACATATATATAGACACATATGTATGAATTTATGGCATGTTGATTAGAACTCACTCATCAAAGGCAATTACTGTAAATATATAAATATATTAATTTATTATTTATGTAAAAGTGTGCATTACTGCTTATTATATTTACCACATTCATCATCTATATGAAAATATCAATTAATTCAAACATTGGCAAATGAATTGTGAGAGTGTTTATGCATATTTTATGCTGCTGATTTTAACTACTAAACATTTACAAGTTTGTCAAATAAATTATTTTCCTGGGAGTTAAAAATGTATATAAAGAGTGGGAAGTATTCAGTGAAATTTAATACTGAAGTAAGAGATGTGATCTAAATATGAAATCTTGAAACTGAAATTTCTAAAAATGAGAAGTGATTTTGTTTTTATAAGCTTCTAAAATTTCCAGTGAGTTCTATTATATTTAATTACTTTTTGGTTAATACTGCATATGTTTACATAACAAGTATTTGAATTTTTACACATAACTTATTACTTATTTGGCTAATGATGTACTGCATATAATTATGAACCCAATAAAGTAAAAGGTAATTTACAATTGACACTTTCTAAATAAAAAAATTTTTAAAAAGTACATTTATGGGATATGATTTTTCTAAAACTAATGAAAATACATAATTTTTCATTTCTATGTATTGCCTTTTTGTTTTGTTTTATTTTTTCATTTTAATTACTACATAAAAATTGTGTACAATGGAATTATATTTTTTATATATACACTTGCTATTTTTTTTACTGATATTATAATCTATACTGAAATTACCATATATTTTTATTGCTGTATAGCAGATCTCAACTTTGTTTTAGATCTGCTTAGAGTCTAAAATATTATTGAGAATCCCTAAGGGAATTTGTGGACTAGATCTAGCAATATCTACCCTATTTATAGTGAAGCCAAGAAAATTTTTAAATATGCATTTATTATTTCATTTTAAAATAACCACCTGCAATAAGTAATTTTTATTTTAAAACTCAGACTTCATTATTGACAACAAATCCTGTCAGTTGTTTTTCTTGAAGAAACAAGTCTGGTTTTTTTTCCTCTTTTTTTTAAGAAAACATACCAAATACTCAAGTGCAGCTAATCATGATTTATGTATTAGTCATTCCTTCAGGTAAAAAGTTTGTTCCATGAAAAAAGTCGCTAATTCAGCTGACAGCTCAATCATATAACTTGTTTTCTTTGAGACAACCATCATATTTTGGAAGACACAAAAATGATTTTTTGCATACTACTTATTTTGTCACACAGGTCATTGAAAACAAGGGTACTCGTGGGTGGATAGCTAATAAAAGAATTATTATAGCTTTAACAGGAACTTTCTTAAGTACAATTGGATTTTGATTTTTTTTTTTTTTTGCACTGTAGGTATGCTGTAGTAAAGAATTCAGTGACTAGTGAGTGCTAGTCTAGTTTGAGGTCACTAATGGAAATTCTTTAATGCACAAGCAGTTTTACCCATTGTTACTTTTGTAAAATGAGAGCAAAGGTCAGCACAGTGAAACAGGTAAATAATGTCTCAGTATTATCATGGAAATAGTTTTGATCTAGTGTACCCCCTGAAAATGTCTCAGGACCTTCAAGGATCCATGGATCACATTTTGAGAACCACTGTTGTATGGGAATCCACTGTAATAGATATACCACATTTTATTTATTCATTCTACTGTTGATGGACATTTGGGTTGCGTAGAATTGTCTGCTGTATTTTCATCAACATCTTTGTAAAAGTTCACTGGTATACACTTATGTCGCAGTCCCTCTAGAGTACAAAAACATTTCAAGCTTTAAATTTGCTTTTTGCTGCATAAGCTACATCCCACAAGAGACCTATTCAAGCTGTGACTTCCTCTTTGGGACCTAAAAAGTAGCCACTAAAAGTTAGTTTAATTAGTGCTATGAGTGCTATGGCTCAAAACCCACTGCCCTTTCATTGAAATCTGGCACACTGTGGCTAAGACAAATTGTATTATAACGCCAGCATTTTCACAGTGATTTATCATGACTTATACTAAGATTTTTGGATCTGAATTATCTTACAATTTTACTTTGGTTATACAGTTCTTAAAAATGATGCAGGTGATATACAGGGAATTCTCTGCTGAAACTATTAACCTATTTAATTTCAAAATGAATGAGCAAACCGCAGGAACAAGTAGATATTTAAAATAATGACTGCTCTGTGAGAATAAATCATGCATACCCTATTGATATCTGGGTACATGAAGCACAGCAAATAATTCACGGTTATGTCAAGATGGCAGTAATTGTGCTATGAAAAGGAAAGATGGCTGTAGCAATATTTGAATAATTATATCATTTGCTGAGAGTAAATGATCTGAAGCTTCTATCAGATACGGAATTCCCGGAGAGGGCATCATGTGTGAGAAAGGCAAATTCACAATGTTAGCACCATGTGCTATCTTTAGCTCTAGATGTGGAAGTGGAATAGATGCTGATATACATATGGATATGAATAGGGATTGGGGTAGATGTGGATATGACTATGAACATAATAAACATAGATAAGTAGGTAAGCAACTGGAATTCATTTCCACTTTTAAAAATATATATATATCTTTATTAATTTCAGAGAAAGAGAAGTAGAAACATCAGTAATGAGAGAGTCATTGATCAGCTGCCTCCCACACGCCCCCGACTGGGGATTGGGCCTGGAACCTGGGCATGTGCCCCTGAACCTCCATCTCCTGGGTCCTAGCTGGATGCTCAACCACTGAGCCATGCCAGGCCGGGCCATTTCCACTCTTTTCTATTCTTTCCACAGTATTCAAGTGCCTTTAAATCTTAGAACTGTAAGAGTCAGAATACCCCTCATTGTCAGTGGTGTTTTCTGTTAGGTTTTGCCAAGGAACGTGCACTTTCATAATATTTGGAATGTAAGTTAAAAGTGTCAACCATCGTTATGTCTTGGCAGGTAAGTGCATGGGCTGCCGTGTGTGTTAAAGGTGAGGTTTTCCCATCGGCTTACCAGAATTCCTGTCTAAACAATTGTTTTGGTGCTACAAACAATTGATGTCATTACTGGTGTTTCCCTAAAATTTCTGCAAATTCCTTATTCCCTGAAAGTCAGTGTAGGTTCTCCCTGACATTTGTGGCCCATCCTTAAATTCATAATTTTTGTTATTAAATCTTCTTCTGCTTTAAGTATTTCCATTTTTTTCCTTTTTTGTCTGAAGCCCAAGGGGTGCACAAATGCTAGGGAACCTCTATTCAATAAAGAAAACAGTCTGAGTATACCCCCAACTCATTATGTCTAGCGTCACTCCATCTACATAAAAGTCATTTTTCCCAGTGTTGTAGAAATTTTATCTTAAAGATCAACATTTTATCCTGGAGCCATACAATATATTACTAGAAATTGTCTTCAAAATTCAATCTTTTCAACTTCTTCTCTATCTGCTGCAAATACTGCCCCTGCTTCCTGATGTTTTTTAAAAATTCCATCGATTCATTTATCTTTAAAGCTATAAATGATCATAATTCCAAAGGCAGTCTAGCTGAACCAGTGAGAAACATGAAGTACAGAAAAGTTGTGTTGGACAATTAATCAATGTCAGACATTTAAATCTATTTAACAGTGTCCCCAGCTTGCAAAAAATTCCTTCAGTTGTTAATGAACATATTACTTCCAAAGTTTGGGGGCTTTAAGAAGCAGTTGAAGTTAGTGACTATGAGCTTGGGTTCTAGAGTATACAAATGGAAGATAAATTCTACTGCTTATCGTCAATTTGATGTTGGGTAAGGTACTATTCCAAATAAAGTAAGTATGAGCTTAATACTAGAAATCACCCCATAGTAATATGGTGAGGATTAAATGAGACATTGCTTGTAAAAATGTAACAGTGCCTCGCACATGTTGAATATTATTTCTACCATAATTTGATAATGAACCAACCCAGGACTTATCTAAATGGTATAAACACATTAAGTGATAACTGTTGGGTGAATTACAGGGAGTAAATCTCAATGTTGCCTTTACTATTGGGCAGGTTACTTCCCTCCCATTCTGTTTTCTGTCAATACGTAGATGAAAATCTTTATAACCTATGCTTTAAATTCTTGCCAGTTTTAAATAAGTTAATACAAGCATGTCACTTGGAACAATGGCATTTAGAAAGCATTACAAATGTATTTGCTACTATTGTTATCCCCTCTTGATGACAGACATGAAAATTAGAAAGTTCTTTCACACATCTATCACCATTTTGTTCCTGTAGCACCCAATCATTGATATGTATAATAAACTTGGATTATTTGAGCAAATGTAATCCTTCAAATATATTCTATTATGCAATATTGTTCTTTTCTTTCCTCCAATTTAGTATTTCTAGACTTTTGATTATTGTGGATTTAAATTAGTAAAGACTGATTACATGCTGTTTACTTAAGGTAACTTTAAGGCAAAGCTATGACCAAGAAAGAGATGAGAGCATTATTACACCCCCAACCATTAATAAAGCTTCTCAATTATGAAGAGGAGGAGGAGAGTGGATAGCGAGGGAGGGAGGGAGGGAGGGAGAGAAGGAAGGAGGAAGAGACAAAGAGATGAAGGGACCAGATGAGAAAGTGTGTTTAGGAATTTACCATTCCTGAGACTGAGTCAAGTGATTCTCCCCAACTCCCAAAACCTTGACATCATTTTTGGTACATTTCAAAGACATATAACTGACAGTTTACACACACCTTATCATGTTAATTTTACTTTATTTCCTAATGAGTCACATTCAGTAAGAAAAAAAAACGAAACACATGACTTTACAAATGTACACTTTGCATTCTTCCATAGTGACAATTGTATGTATGAGCCATTTCTGCAATGCACTCAATAAGAATTCAACTCAAAATTAATGGCTCTTTCTATTTCCCAGAAAGGCAATATTCATGATCTCTCAGAATCAGCAAAACATACAATTTACATGACTAATATTATGTATCTATGTATTTAAAACATGAATATTAGAAGTATGAAATTTTGTTTGTCTAGTTTTTCAGGCATTAAAGGGTATGCTCGAAAAAGAAATGACTGCACTTCAATGTCTATATCTATATCTATATCTATATCTATATCTATATCTATATCTATATCTATAATCTATATATCTATCACCTATATCTATATCTCTATATCTATATCATCTATATCTATATTATATACACATATATATAAATGTATGTATTCTATATTCTTTGTGATATGCTTGTGTTCTATATTACTTGTGACATGTTCCAGTGATGAAGACAGATTATAATTTTAATCAACCTAAAATCATTATAAGAAACGTTTTGAGATTCTATGCCACTCACCAATTTTATGGATTTATATAAGTACTACATGCATTAAGAAGTAGTATTATATGGTACATAAAAGAGAACACTGCAATTGCAGAGGTTTAAATATAGCTTTATGCTGATAATGATTGAAAATGTTATGATAAAGATACTATACAATTTAACATAGTCTAAAATTTAGAAAAGTGGTGACTTTTTCAGAATAGTCTGGTTCTGTTTGTTAATTTTTTAAATTTCAAAGCTATTAGATATAAGCAATTGAGAACATAACCATTCTTAAAAGATGTACATAGCCATTAATTATAGCCACTATGCCCAACACCACTTTCTCATAAATTTTCAGGACTGCACTTTGAGATTATCATCGCCCTCTCTCTTCCCTCTATCTATGTACATATCTATATCTATATACATATATATATATATAAAATACACACAATTGGTGAATGCACAGCACTTTGTAAACTTTCTCTAGTGATTTCAGGTTAAATAAAATTATAATCATTCTTCACTGGAATATATCATGAAGAAAAATTAATATGAGAATGCAATGACATAGAACATATGTATAGTCATTTGTCTACCTAATTAATTAGTGAACTTAGACATGATTTATGAACTAATTTAGTGTTATCAAATGAAAATTTTTAATGTCAAGTGCAAAATCATTCAGTCCATTAATCTATTATTTTAAAATAATCATAATTCAGATCCAAACATTTTAAATTGGACTAGTTAAAATTAAATTATAAAGTACTTGTACATTGTTATGTTTTACTGTATATAAAGCATTTTTTAAAATCTTTTACAATGTCAAGATAAAACAATGTAAAATTTTTCATTTTATAACACTGAAGATGACTAAGTTGAATAAATATTAGCAAACATGTATTAGAAAATGTTAGTTTTAAACAGATACAGAGCAACTGTAGCTTCCCTTATAATACCATACATTAACAAATCTAGAAGAATTCACAGGAGTTAATTCTGGGATGTCTAATTTAAAATTTCTCTTTAGAGTTTGAGATTTCTATATGAAATTTTCTTTTGCTAAAACATTTATATCTATGAGGACATCAAGCAACTCTGTGAGATAATCAAGCAGGCATTTTGATTGTGACATTTTACAGGTGAAAAAATGAATGTTTATGGGCAATGAGTGAATTTCTCAAGAAATTGCTCTAGTTAGTGATTTATTAACATCATGTATAGTTTGCTTTTAGGATATCAGGGCTATTTTACTGAAAGCAGAGTAATGAAAGTAAATGTTTTACAGATTTACTGTAAAAGACAATATATATATTAATCATGGAACAAAGTGTTTTAAACGTGCTTGCCGACATCTTTTGTTTTATGTTTTAACCCCTGCTTTAATGGTTTAATTTAATCTCTTTCTTCACTAAAAGCTACCTCCATTCTTTTTGGCAACATGCCTCGTACAAACAACAAATGATTGTGAATACTCCTGAATCCTTGCCTTACTCAAATGTGAAAGAGCTTTTATGTTGACAAAAAGTTTAGAAACCCCATCCTTGAGATCTTTCCAATTATTAATTTGAAGGCTCCAAAGTGAAGAATGGTATCTAAGGAGAAGAGTCATTAACTGCCTTAGGTGCATCAAAATTTTAATTGGCTTTTTTTCTAATTTTCTTGCATGCCCCGTGGTGATACAAGTCTTCAGTAAATTAAATGTTGGCAAGGAAGGTACTAATCACAATACATCTTTTTCAAGCTTGTCCACAGAAAAGAAAAAAAAACATTTCTACCCTCAATTCCTGTGATTTATGGAATCTATATACGCTATATAAGGCTATTACCAAGGTCATAGTTGGATTAATAGTAAGAAAAATCCATATTGTTTCATTAAATGGAACTCATTAATATAACAGATAAATAAGAAAAAACTGGTATTGTTTCCCTTATTGAGTAAACAGTTGTTAATAGTTAATATCACATGTGGGGTTCACACACACACACACACACACACACACACACACACACACACACTCACTCACACATCCCTGCCAGTGGGTCAGGCATTTATAGCCTCTGCATTTCCCAAACATTTTCTTATACTGGAGAGATAATGAAGACACAGGGCCGGCTCTAACTCTGAAGGATACTTTCAGCAAATCGGACAGTTCCATCGTTTCCAGGCCAGCCTGTCTGCCCGCAGGGGCAGGGAAATGGGCCCATGAGAAGTATTAAAGCCCCAGGGCTCGAGGCCCAAAGTATGCTCTCTGGCCACTTCCTCCTGCAGTCTATCAAGCCCATTTGATATTTTCAAACAATCATTGTGGGAAAGCCATTTTCTGCCACAACGTTTTACCTACAGGAAAGGAGGCAGGTCATTGCGTTTCAGTAAAAGGAGCAGCAATTAGGAGAGATTTTAACATGAGCGTTAGGAGGCGGTTTGGGAAATTCGGGGAACAATGGAGAGAAGAAAGGAGACAAGCTTAATTAGGTAAGAAGGGAACTATAGTGGCTGCTCAAGAACACTTACGGGCACCCTGCCAACATTCCTTGAAGAAGACGAGGTCTACCAATTACCCAAGAGGGAATTCAGGCTACAGACTGTTGTTTATTTGTTCTAATTGCTGCTCCTTGATTGTGTCCCTAAGGCTTGTGAATTCTATGGTAATGTCAAGAATCCAGCAAATGTATCAAATAAGAAATTATGGCAGAATGTATTGCTCTTTTACATCTATCCTTCACAGTGCTGAGAAAACAAAGTGGTTAAATAACTGTCATTCAAAAAGGGAGGGGGGGGATAAAGCAGAGTTTAGCTACAGTAATGAAGTGTATTTTATAACTATGACCAAGAGCGTATAAATAGATTATGGGCAATCACTATGTAAGAAAACTAAAGCGGTAAAGAGTAGTTTTATCATAGAAATAGGAAAGATATATGACAAGAGCTTCCCTAGCAATGTTTACTTCATCAGGTAGTAATTAAAAAAAAAACAAAAACGACTACTTAAAAATATACTTAATTTTAGTTTTGTCCAGAAGCAGCCAGCTGACACTTATAATTTGAGCTGTCATTTCTACGATTCCTTAAAACATAGGTCATGCCAATTCTTATTCACTATAATGCCCAAGTGAAGTAAAATGACTCTAGATGTTTGTACACCTTCAAAACCAACCATAGACCTAAATATAAAGACTAACATTCTAAAGTCTCAGCAGAAATACAGGCACTATCTTTTCCATCTTTGGATGAGCAAATATTTATCACACTACATAGAAAGTGCTAACAAAATAAATTGTTAATTAATTGGACTTTGTTAAAATGTACAACTTCAGCTCCTCAGAAGAAAGTGCAATAAAATGAAAAAAGCAAGACACAGGTCGGAAGAACACATTTACAATGTATATATTTGTCCAAAAATGCCATAAAGATTGCATCAAGACACTTATAACTCAATATCAAGACAAATCAAACAACCCAACTATAAAGCAGGCAAAATACTTGAACACATACTTCATAAGATATATCAATTTATCCAAAGAAGACACACAAATGACCAACCGGTAAATAAGAAGGTGTTCAGCATCACTAATCATTCGAGAACGCAAATCAAAACCACAACACGGCATCACCTCACATCTGTGAGAATGAGTATTATAGAGAGGCAGGAGATAACAAGTGTTGGTGGGGAAGTAAAAAAAAAAAAGGAGGAGGGACTTGTGCACTGTATGTAGCAATATAAATTGGTTCAACCCCCTGTGTAGGAAACGGTATGAAGATTCTTCAAAAAATTCAAAATAGTATTACTATGCGGTCCAGCAATTCCACTTCTAAGTATATATCCCAAGGAAATGAAGGCATTATCTCAAAGCGAAATCTGCACTCCCATGTTCATTGCAGCTTTATTCACAATAGCCACTATGTGAAAACAACCTAAGTGTCCATGGATGGGTGAGTGGATAAAGAAAATACAATGTACTGTATATATATACACACAATGAAATATTTTTCTGCCACAGAAAAGAAAATCCTGCTATTTTCAACCATGCAAATGTACTTTCATGGCATTGTGCTAAGTGCAATAAGTCAGACCAAGACAAATATTGCATAATCTCACTTGTATGTGGATTCTTAAAAAGCCAAACTCAGAAAAAGTTGAACGGTGGTTGTCAGGGCTTGGGGTGGAAGGAGTGGGAAGATGTTGGTAAAATGTTACAAGCTTCCAGTTATAAGGTAAATAAGTTCTGGGCACCTAATGTACTTCATGATGACTGTAGTTAACAGTGCGGTTAACAGTGCGGTCACACAGTATATTTAAAAGTTGCTAAGGGCGTCAATCATAAATGCTCTCACCACACACACAGTAAGTGGGAATTATGTGCGGTGTTGGAAGTGTTAACTAATTTTACTGTGATAGTCACTTACAATATACATCTGTTTATCAAAATACCGTGTTGTGCACCTTAAACTTACACGGTGTTATATGTCAATTATATCTCTACAAAACTAAAAAAAAATTTAAATTGCAAACTCTCTACTACTTGTCCTCCCTCAACGAGATTTCATTTCTGAATCACAATTGTTTGTTATTATTATCTGCTTTCCCCAATGAAAGGTGTTTTATATTTATATTTACCTGTATTATATTTTTACTTATCTTTTTACTTTTAACACTATTAACTCATAGAAATTTATTTAAGAAAGTGTTATATTGTGTCTATTTCTACACTATGAGTTTATAACTACCTCCTCTTTTGCAATGACAGCTTTAAAAATTATTTCTTTAGAAAATTAAGTGTCCTGGAAACCTAACTTTGTTTTTAACAGTAAAATAGGTGGAGGTGGTGGGTGGGTAGGGAAAGATTAACCAAAGAATTTATATGCATATATGCATAACCCACAGTCACAGATTATAGTGTGGTGAAGGCCTGGGGGTGGGGTGGATGTGAGGGGAAAAAGGGGGACATCTGTAATACCTTCAACAATAAAGATATTTTTTTTAAAAAAGCACCTTTGTAAGATAAGCTGCTTTTACTCATAAAATATTTTTCCTCCATTCTTCCATTCAAGTACACTTACCTTGTCCTGAAGTTCATAGGATGAGGGTGTCCGTCATATAAGGACAGGTAGTCATATTCTTCTTCTAGAGCAAATGACTGAAAAACAATTTGTATTCTATTTCTTTCTTCTGCTATTATGACCCATGTACAGTTTGCACCATTTGGATATCCATATGGAAAACCAGGGCTTTCTATAGTGCCATTAAGTCCTTTTAAAGTGCCACCACATGTATAAATAAATCCTGCAACAAAAAAGAAATAAACAGACATTAACATTATATAAAACAAGAATAACCCAGGAGATCTAGTATTGTTTTTCCAAGACCTCTGTTACAATAATTTTGTAAATGACAATTTTAGAGCTATGTAAATTATCTAATTTTTTTTGAAAAAAGGTAAAATATAACTAGCAGACTACTAGAAGGCTTGCCATTGACCATACATATTGTGTTTAGTCATTTTATACCAGTAGATGGCATGAAATCTCCCACATATCTCACTCATCATCTATTACGTGACTCAACAGAGTTTTAGAACATGATACCTTCCCCGAGGCAGATTTCAATCTTTCTTTTGCTAGGAGAGCCTTTCAAACAACACTGCTGAAAAAGGTGAAGGGATTAAGAACTACAGATTGGTAATCACAATAGTCCCAGGGAATTAAGTACAACATAGAGAATATGGTCAATAATATTATAGACTCTATGTACGGGGTCAGGTAGATACTTGAAATATCAGGGGACCGTATTGTAAAGTATATGATTGTCTAACCACTATGCTGTACAGCTGAAACTACTACAAAATAATATTGAATGTAAACTATAATTGAAAAATAAAATTTAAAAATAAAATTTAATGATTTTAAGTATGCATTTTGGATTTTAAAAAAATTAATCACTTTTTCTTGGGAAAGCATGGTAACTCTTTGGGGTGTCTATATCTCTACCATCTACCTATGTGCATTAGGGTAGTCTATCCTTCACTGATTCTAGCAGACTCAGACTTTGAAAAATATGTAATTACTCTGTCTCAAACCAGAGTGATTGGTCCAAAATGGACATTTAACCACAACAAGTGAAACCTGACTCTTGGAGATACTTAGAAAACTTACCATGTTTCTTGAGGGATTGATTTATGAGAATTTAATATGCTGTAGTCATACGGTGTCACATAGAGCCCTAAGACTTATGTAATGGTCAGAGAAGATGGTCCTCAGCATGTACCTAAACTACTTTAGATGCTATTCAATCTTGGCTCTCGAGGCAGGCAGCCATGGCTGCAGATGTTCTGATGAGAACTCTTTACCCAGATATTCTTTCCACATTTTGGGGTCATACATGAAGTTTAAGTGCCATGAAGGTGCTAGTCATGTAGTCTGGCTAATACGGGATGCCACACTACCCAAAGCATCTGTGTTTGGAGCTAGATGTAGAAAATGCAGGAAACTTGGTGCTCTTCTCTCTCTGAGAAGAAATGAGTTTATGTTTTATAGGTATAGGTATTTTTTAGAAATGTGAAGACATGGGAACCACCTAAGTGTCCTCCTGTAGATGGCTGGATAAAGAAGATATGGTGTCTATACACAACGCAATACGACTCAGCCCTAAGAAGAGATGGCACACTGCCACTCACCACAAAATGGGTGGATCTTGAGACGATCGCGCTAAGCGAAATAACTCAGACAGGAAAAGTTAAGAACCTTATGATTTTACTCATAGGCGGGAGATAAAACTGAAAGTAACACATGAATAAACAAGAAAAACAAACAAACAAAAACTCACAGACACCAGTATGGAGGTTACCAGAGGGAAGGGGGGGAGGGGGTAGTAAAGGGTAAAGGGGGTCACATATATGGTGACGGAAGATGAACTGACTTTGTGTGGTGGGCACACAATACAGTAAAACCTATATAATCCTAATAACCAATATCGACCCAGTAAACTAAAATTAAAAAAGAAAGAAATAGACAAAAATAAAAGTGTGAAGAACCTTGCAAGAAAGATGAGAAGCCAGAGTTGTAGATTGTGGTGGACAGAGGCTGATTTGGGCATTTACATGATTTCAACACTCTCTTCATACGAGCACCAACTTTCTTTTGCTAGTAGAGCCTCTTGTCTACCAAAGGGCTGTGTGCTTCAGAGACACTGACAACACTGACTCGTGGCGAGGCCTATGGCTGGTGACGGGATGAATCAGTACAATCCTCTCCCCCTTGACCGTAGTAACTTCCGGAATCTACTCCAGTTCTCTCCATATGGCAAAGTACTGTGTGATGTGAACCACGGGTCTTCTGGTTCTTCTGCCCTTTTAAAAACTTACTAAAAGGTTGGATAAGGTAGAAGTTTCTACAAATCAATATTTGTGGGTATACATGTACTTTTGCTCAAGCACCAAATGTCAAATAGGGCATTTTATTATTTTCAAAGTTAAAAAAAAAAAAAAAAAGGAAAGGTCCCTTTTAAATTGCTTCTTGCAGAGCAATTACTTTGAAGCCTTAGGTTAATTAGCTATCACCCATTTCTATTAGTTTTCTGCCTGAACAGCTTCCAATTTGAACTTCATAACAAAACCCAAGCATGAATCCTTTCATCTGCAAACTGATCTACGGGCTGTTTTATACATTCCCAAGCCCCATAACCCTGACAGTTTTAGAAAAAGGACACATGTCCTAAAATAACATGCTCAGCTTTGTCCGCTAATTCCTCATGGGCCTGTTGATTCATGCATTTCAATTATTTCCCCCTTTTTTGTTTTAATTCTCCAGGCAAATTAGGAGTTACACCTATTTTAAATCTTTCTTATCTGTGTTCTCCATTTCACTTTCATTTTTGTTAAAATCTAAAGTTTGTCTGAGGAATATCACATTATTCATAATAATAAAGTACGTTTTTCCAACCCAAAATAATCAGAAGTAATAAAGTTTTAAAAACTAAAAGTCTCCTCTCACTTACTACGCTTCATGAGGCTGGTCGTTGCTATAACGTGGTGTTTACCAGTCCAGACCACCTCTGGGCACACACACAGGTGCATATTTTCATGCGATGGATAATTTTAACAAATGGAGTAAGTTACACTATGCATGTTTTCCTGAATCTTTTTCTTTATTTTTGTAAAATACTGATTCGTTTCTGGATCCCCATGTGTACTCCTACTGCATTCCTTTGAAATGACTTTCCTTAGCTAGATGGCCTATGGTGTGCCTGCACTAGGGTTTACTTGGTAGATGTCCTATTGAAGGCTTTATTGTTTGTGTTTACAAAGCTGTGAAGAGAAACCCTGGGTGTATGTTCTTGTGTGCTTGTGTGAAATGGTTTTCAGGTGGAGTTCCAGAAACGGGAGTGCTGGATTTTAAATTTAGATTGATATAGCCAAAATATCTTCAATAAATATAAACATGTTACCACTATCAGCAGGTTGTAAAGTGTTTCCTACCTCCAGTCCCAATTTTGGCAACACCCGATTTTTCACAATGCAAACTTTGCGGAACGAAAAATGTTATGTATTTTATTTTGCCTTTCTCTGATTCCTGTTGGGATCAAATATCTTATCATAGGCTTCTCTTTCATTCATAATTCTTATTTTGTAAATTGCCTCTCCACGGCCTTAACATATTTTTTAATGGATACAACACCAACCTCACTTCTCTTTTTGGACACAATCACTTAGGTCTCTGGCTATTCATTGGTAATCATGTTTCCCTTTTCTGAATGCAACAACTCTGCTTAGTATTTGTAAGTCATTGCTCTCATAAACTCACAACTCCTTATTGCTCGTTATAGTTCATGTGAGACATTATCCCCTTTTCCACTCATCTCCTTTGATGGCCATCCCTCTACATTTATTCACGTATTCACCACAGGTATCATGATAAAAAGGATAGCATCCTAGAGTGTCTCCGTGGAACTGACAAACTACAACATGAGGCAGCAGGGAGATGCAGGCTGTGACTATTTACGGAACGTGGTTAGTGCCGGGACTGGGATAAGCACTATGCGTTTAGAGAAAACCTGTCTCAAAAGCTGGCATTGCAAATTTCCATAGATTCAGTCCTTAACAGTTTCTGATTGCCTTACATTGTATTTTTCACCTTAACTTTTAATGTCCACTAAAATTCTTGAATAACTGAAGTGTATATGAAGTGGTTCACTCTGTCAACAAGAATTTGAATAACAATATAGATTTTTAATTTTTTCTTTTTTGATGCCATATGTTACCTTTCCTATACAGTAGAGAACTATGCAAAGACCATTTGTATAATATTTTAAGCAATGTGCTTAAATTTCTTTTGTTTTCCTTTGTGATAACCAAGTTCCACAACAGACCAACGTTTACACTTGTGTTTACTTTTCACCGTTTCCACACCTGTGTTTATTTACTACAGTCAGCTTTTGTGCCCAATTACATTGACATGGCTCTTTTCATTCATCAAAATAGTTCACTTTTTTTTATAAAGAGACAGCCCTTGTGTGATACAGACTTATAAAGTAAAAAAACTTAACAGTCGGAAATATCCTTTATTTTGGTAAACAACACATAATATGAAGTCTGTCCTCACCAATTTCAAAAGGTGCAGTATTAACTATATGTACATTGTACAGTAGATCTCTAAAACTTTTTCATCTTGCACGAATGAAGTGCTATACCCATTGAACAATAACTCCTAATTTTCCCATCTACCTATTTCCTGGCAGCCACCATTCTACTTTCTGCTTCTATAAATTTGAATAATTGAGACACCTTATATACACAGAATCATTCAGTAGTTCCCCTCCTGTGACTGGTTTACTTCACTTAGCATAAGGTCCTCAAGGTTCAACCATGTTGTGGCATATGACAGAATTTCTTTTCTTTTTTAAGCTAATTTCAATTGTATACGCATACCTCTTTTACTTTATCTATTCACCCTTTGATGGATACTTAAATTGTTCTCACTTCTTGACTTTCTTGAACAATGTTTCAATGAACATGGAAATGCAATTATCTCTTTGAGATCCTGATTTCAGCTCCTTTGGATAAATACGCAGAAGTGGGCTTGCTGGATTATATGGTAGTTTGCTTTTAACTTATTGGGGAAACTCCATATTGTTTTTCATAGCAGCTGCATCATTCTGCTCTTTCACAATAGTGCACAGAGGTTTCAAAATCTCCACATACCCACCAGCACTTATTTTATGTTTGTTTATATATTCATTTGTGTTTTTTGGATATTCTGAATGATGGCTATCCCAACAGATGTGAGGCGATATCTCATGGTGGATTGAATTTGCATTATCCTGATGAGGAGTGATGTTCAGCATGTTTTCTTCAACATGTTGGCCATTTAGTATGTCTTTTTTGGAGAAACGTCTAAATCCTTTACCCATTTTTAATTGAGCTGATTGCTTTTTAGCTAAGAATTGCAGGCGTTCTTTACATATTTTAGATATTAACCCTGTATCAGACAGATGGCTTACAGATATTTTCTCCTATTCCATAGGTTGCCTTTTCACTCCGTTGTTCTCATGCTCCACAAAAGTTTTGAGCTTGATGTAGGCCCACTTGTTTATTTTTGCTTCTGTTGCTTATGTTTTTGGTGTCATATCCAAGAAACCATTGCCAAAACCAATGTCAAGAAGCTTTACACCTATCTTTTCTATTAGTGGTTCTACAGTCTGGGTCTTATGTTTAAGTAGTTAGTCTATGTTGAGTTTATTTTTGTGTAGAGTGTAAGGTAAGGGTTCAATTTCATTCTTTTACATATGGGTAACCAGTTTTGGACTACCATTGTTGAAGAAACTGTTCTTTCCTTGTACTGTATTCTTGGCATCCTTGTTGAAGATCGTTTGACCCCATATATGTGTGGGTTTACATCTGGGTCCTTGATTCCCTTCCATTGATCAATGTCTATCTTTATGCTAGTGCCATGATATTTTGATTACTGTAGCTATGCGTTATATTTTGAAATCAGAAAATGTGAGACCTACAGCTTTGTTTTTCTTAAGATTGTTTTGATTTTTTTTAGACCCTTTGTAGTTCCACATGAATTTTAAGATTGTTTTTACATTTCTACAAATAATGCCACTGGGATTTTGTTAGGAATTGCACTGAATCTGTACATCACTTTGATGTACACAAGAAAATTATCACAAAGCATAGAAATTACAAAATAATTTATAGCAATGGGACAATAAATATTGCTTTAATGATCTTATGCTTTCCGTGGTTAAGAATACAAACAGGTGTTATTTTCTCTACTGTTTATAGTGAATTTACAGCTTTGGGGTACCAGTGGAGAAATACAATATTTTGTAGTGTGTGACATTTTACATGCTTTTCCACCATTTCTTCTTTATGACTAAATAAAGATACACTGGGAAATGAAATTCTTCCAGGTTATTATATTTAGGGGTACTGTCAATTCAATCTCTCTTCTCCTCATACTTTACAAAAATCCATGAGCCGCCTGTCTTGTTTATTGCCTGAACACTTCTATTAAAAAAAAAAAAAATCTTTGCAAGAAAGTGCTGAGCTGGAAAGAGCAGAGAAAATATTTCTATATCAATAAAGTAACTGAAAGGCATTCAGGGTTGCGTTTTCCAACTTACCTTTCTTTTGACATTTACTTTTCTTCACTGCAGCAGCAATAATATGAATTTTCCTCTTTTTTTCCTTCTTATTGTTGCCTTACACATGTTCACCTAGTCCTAATAATAACTGTTCTATTTATCACCTTCTTCCATACCTCCGTGGCTCGCTCTTTAGGCCTAGAGTCACTATTTACTTTAGAAGGAATAGTTCACTGAAAAGCATGTAAAGGTGAAAATCAGGCTTTTTGTGATTCCAAAGAGCAGTTATAGCCCTTGGCACATCAACAGACAAATCACAAGGACTTCTGAATTCCCTTGCAGCCTTTCTTTCATGCACTGTTTGGAAAGCAAGAGTGTGAGTGACAGCTAAGATGATATTACCATTTTGGGGGACTCGATTCTGCAGATGACGTAGCGCAGGGGAACAAAAGAAGGTAGAGAGAAATTATCGCTGAATGGGTTTTCACTCCGCTGAAAGTGTATTTTAGTTTAACAGTAGTGACAGTCCAGCTCCAACCTGCTGACAGATGGCTGCTAGCAGGAAGATATATTTGAGACTTACTGTCAAGATACAAGCTTTCATGTTAACCAAAGAACAGTTTTCTAAAGAGTATTTCAAAGGCTGATGAAAAACAGAGAAATAATACTTACCACAGACGCTGTGGAAAGAGTATCTGAGTGCCCAAAGCAGGGCCTAAGTTGGCAAAGGGAAGATAGCTAAATTTCCTGCGAGCGAATGTCTCCAAGAAAACATGTAAATCCTTATGAAAGAAGGCTGGCATTGGGTTCAGGCGCCATGCGGGTAAGAGAGCTCACTGAAAATGGCAAAAGTAACCGGGTAAGAACAACTGAGAAAGACCTTGACCTCAGGTGTTCTCACCAGAAAATCAGAAAAGAGGAAGAGGGAGGGTAATTCTAATGTGCCATCCCCATCATATGCATTTAGCACATACCTGTACTGATATCTATTCATTGGAAACTTAAAGGTTAAAGGCAATCATTAATTGATGTGTGTGCCTGGTGCTCTTCTAAACTGTGTAACACCCACAACCTTCATCTACAGTTTTCAGTCACAGCACACTGAGGCACCTACTATTGTTACCCTCATTTTGCAGTAAAGGAAGCAAAACCACAGTTTACATAATTTTTCAAGATCCACAGCTTTAGTAGGTAGTAGAACCTTGTATCCAACAGAGGCAAAAGGAACCGATGGCCCTGCTCTTAGGCATGTAGCGCAGCTTCCCATGGAAAACATGAAGTCATTCTAAAGGATGAGGTGCTTCTTTTTACCAGGGCACACGGCTTTGAGAGGAAAGGGTGGAGACGAAAAGGGATAGCTCATAAATCACAAAATCAAGCGGGGACAGCAAAGGGGTAGGTGTTTCTGGCAAGAAGAGCAGTGCAAGGCTACACCCAGTCTGTCCTCACATTCAGTTAAAAAGGTCTTAGTCTTCCAAGTACGTAACCTAACTGAACCAAAAACATCAGTCATAGAATGCTCAGACACAGGTTTTGTGTTTGTTTGTGCTTTAATTCTTGCTTTTGCTCTTTTTAAATTTATTTTATTATGGAGAGTATTGCGGATGTCCCCCATTCCCTCTCCACTCACTCCCACCCCAGTCCAGGCCTTCACCTGTCTTTTGCTTTGTTTTTGATGGTACAGGGTGAGGTGGTAGTGGTCGTGTGTGTGTGTGTGTGTGTGTGTTTTAGGGTTACGTGTATTAAAATAGGCCCCTCTTTAATTGTAGACTTACATATAGCATATAGATTTTTCATTGTGTTTATAAATTAAACTACATTTGTTTTAAGACCCTTAAACAAGATGGAATAAACTCCATATGATTCTGCCTCCTTCAGATAGGTACTTTTCTATACCATTGTAAAATATATTAATTTCAGATTCTCAATAGTGTTACTATTTACTACTCTTTGATTTAGAATATAGGAAGCCAAGTTGGAGTGACCATGAGGAAACAGTGAAAAGGGAATAATGACAGACTTCTCTAGTCCTTCCAAAATAAAATAATTATCCCACTCCGAAGATAAAAGGCTCCTAGGAGCCTCACAATTAAAATTTTTGGTCTAGCACAGAGGGTTTCTTACTGCTCTCACAAAATCAATGACTCTTCATCTTTCATCGTTTGTTTTATCTACTTTATCTACCAGTTTCTAACACTGACCAGCACATGTGCCAAAGGGACATACATAAACCACTCATCTTAATGTTTTTAATTGGAAAATATTAGACTATAAAGAGATTTTTCCTCCCTAGGTGGGATGATTATGAAACATTTATAAGTTGCCTTACACCCTTAAATTTGTATTATCTACTTCAAAGAAGATCATAATTAGAGTAAAGAGAATATCTTCTCAGAGATGATCTGTAAAATGGGTGAATGCCAATGATGCAGTATAGTACAAAGTCTCCAAATAATTCCTCTCATCCCTATATCCTCATGCCCCAGCAAGAAGTGAAATCTACCCTGGATGGTGTGGCTCTGTTGGTTGGGTATTGTCCCATGTCCTGTGCACCAAAAGGTTACTGGTTCTGTTCCAGGCCTGGCACATGCTTGGGCTGCAGGCTCGATCCCCAGTAGGCAGCCTGCTGGAGGCAGCCAATCGATGTTCCACTCTCACATCCATGTTTCTCTCTCACACCCTCTCCCTTCCTCTGTCTAAAAAAATCAATTAATAATACTCTTTTTATAAAAGAAGGGAAATCTATTTTTTACTCTTTGAATAAGGGCAGCTGTATAAATTGCTTTTTCCTATAGAATACAGCTGAAGTAAGCCTGTGCCAGCCCTGGGCCTAGTGCTTGGGAAGCCTGACAGCTTCCGATTTCAGTCTTGGAGCCTCGGGCCACCACATCATAAACCAAACTCCTTGCTGAAGAGAGACACAACCAACCACAGCCTTTTCAGCAACCCCAGAAGAGGTCCAGGGAATGTGTATAAAACCATTTTGGATGTTGTAGTCCCAGCTGGGATCCTAGGTAAGGCAGACCAGACACCACCAGGGTGACCCCAGGCAACACCACATACAAGAGAAGAACCATTCAGCTGAGCCCAGAGAATGATGAGAGATAAAACACCATTGCTGAGTAGAGGGTTGAACAGCGTCCCTTTAAAACAGATATTTCCACCCTCAAAAGGTGACATTATTTGGAATTAGCATATTTGCTGATAAAATTAATGTAAGGCTCTCAAGATGAGGTCATCCTGTATTAGGTGGGGCCCTAAATCCAATGGCAGGTATCCTTGTAAGAGAGAAAAGAAGGCACAGAGACACAGCGGAGGCTGCCTGAAGATGGAGGCAGAGACGGGGATTATCATGTTGCAGAGAGAAGATGCATTGCATCCCAGGTCTGGTAGAGGCAAGGAAGGATTCTCTCCCCTAGAGCCTTTGGAGGCAGCTCGACCCTGCCAACACCTAAATTTCATACTTCTAGTCCCCAGAACTGCCAGAGAAAGAATTTCAGTTGTTTTAAACCGCCAGGCATGTTGTCATTGTTATTGTAGTCCTAGAAAACGAACAGAGCACCCACTTCCCCTTTCTGCACACCTGTCAAGGGCAAAGTTATGCCTGGGGCAACAACCGCACCTGAATTCCTTAGTTGTTAGTGAATGATCTCTTCAGGGGGTGAAATTTAAGATCATGCCAGGAGCATTTCAAACAGGAGGGAACAGACAATAAGATGACGAGAAGGAACAGAAAATACAAAGACGAGAAAGAACTTAAAAGAGTGTTTGCAGGACAGAAAGCAGAGCAGTGTGGCTAACGTGCAGTAGGTTGGGAACAAGGAATTTAGGTGGTTTGGGGGATGTAAGAAGAAGCCGGACCATGTAGGGCTTTGTACGGGGTATGGAGGAACTTGGGGTGCATTTTCAGTTCAATGGAAAGCCATAGATTTATTTCATATTTTGTGTGCAAGTAAGTGTAAAGGAGACACGAGATGAAGAACGCATGATCCCCATTTGTGTTGTAATGGGGTGCTATTAAATCTGGCATGAGGAGAGCAAACCGGAAGCTAAAAGGCTGGAAGGAGGCAGATGAGGAAATGGGCTTTTGCAGTTACCTAGGAGAGGAAACGGATTTTTCCAGTGGGAGCACTGATCATTGAGATGTCTTAGAGCCCCTTCGTGGAGGTCCTACTCCCTGCGCTGGTAGACATGAAGAGGGAAGGAAGAAAGTGAAACATCGAATCCCCGCACGAAGACACCAGAAAACAAAAGAGGGGTACAAAAGCCAGTAACTTGGAGTAGAGAGAGTTAGGAAATGCTTCTCAGAGGAAGATATTTATATATATATGTATGTATGTATATATGAATAACAGTGCCCTACTCATTAAAAATAAATTGCATATGAATGTGGGAAACAAGAGGCTGCGGGGAGAAGGGTAGATGATGTATTTTTGTTCTAAACGCTCTTCTAGTAAGACCAATTTGCTTTTGAGCTCTGTTTATATCCCTTTGACTATAAAGACTAGTAATTATGCACAACACTGAAACACTAAATTATTCAATTGCCTCAGATTCGTTAACCTCACATTCTTTTACTGTGTGCCTGTTTTAGGGCCATGTTCTGCATCAAGACATTTTTAGATTTGTTTCAGATTTGGCATTATTTTATCCAATGTGAGTTTATTCAAAACCTTTTCTATTTCTCTATTTCATTCCTGAAAATATTTTGCTTTTCCTACACAGTGACCTTATGAGGGTTCTCCTAACGTGAATTCACTCTTTAGGCAAGGTTTCTTATCAGTGTTTCACACTTACTAGAGAGGACATCTTTCCCTCCCTGAATCATGTAATGATTCTCTCTATAAATAGTTTTCTGCGATTCTGAGTCAAGCTATTCTATTTTAAAAAATCACTGCCTGGAGTATACCTTTTAAGAATTACTCCATTTTAAACAGATATTACATATTTTTCTGCCTGTCTCCGTGGCCTACTTTCCTTTTTAAAACTCTCCACTAACTGGTTTCTCTTGTCTCCTAGCTTTCTCATATTATCTGCTTTTCTTGTAGCAAAACCTTCTAGTTTGTTGTTATCTTTAATAAAGGAATACAAATGTTATAAATATCCTTAGGTTGTTCTTTGCACATATGTGAATCTTTTAAATTAATGAAATATCACTGTATGTATATAAAAGGAGCTAAATACCAGGTAAAATCAGAGCACACTGTGTAAAAGTTCAAAGGTCGCATTGACTTGTGCTTTTTACACAGTAATACTCTCATTCCTCAAGCATGAAATAATTTCAGTAAGGCACTTTTCAAAATTAGTAAATTTAGATTTGCACTCCTAAGTTTGAGTGCCTGAATGAACTCTAAAAAATATTTTTAAGTGAGTTAGAGGAAAGAGTTTCAACAAACTTTATTTACTCTATGTTGGGGACTCTCCTTGAAGTTTCAAGGATAATTGCCTAAAACATATCAGTTCTGGAAAAAGTAGTACAGACTAAGGAATGGGACTAAATTATGAAAAGCTTACTTAAATTAATTAATGATACTGGTTGATCCTGCTAAACATAGGCAAAATATGAATCAAGACCAAATTTATATGAAAACAAAATTGTTAAAATATCTATAAAAGGGAATATATACATATATATATATTTGCATATATATGCACATGTATGTAGGTTCATATATGTGTAAATGCATGGGGAGATGTCTCAATGGATGCATACTAAAAACATAAAGCCAAAAGCCATGTTTTACTTACATCAATGCTAAAAGCAAACTATTACGGTGTCTTATGTCATTTATTGCTAGTAGTTATTAAATAACAAATGAGTTTCTTTCATAATGTCTAATACAAATCATGTTTCAAACCCTGTCATAAGCACTTTGCATAATATTGCTTAGCTTTTTCAAAAATTCTGTGAGCCGGTTATGTTTTTCATCCTTGATTCTAGATGTAGATACAGTAGCCTAAACAATTACTATTCCTTTGATCACACTGAGTAAGTGGTGGAACTGTACACTGAATCCAGACATGCTCTAGACCATGGTTGGTTAATATGGTAGCCAGTTGCCACTTGTCTTTACTCAGCACTTGACTTGCAACCAGTGTAAAAGAGGTGATGCATTGTTTAATTTATTTTGACTGATCAATTCAAGTTTAAAAACTAACAAAATGTAAAATAATTATTTCATTAAACACACTGTTGTATTGGTAGGACTAAACTTTACCACTGATTATTTAAAATATTTTCTTAATGGAGTATGCATATCAAGTGCATGAGATGTTTCTAGTATTTCACACAAACGCACTATGGATCTAGTGAATGTCAATGGATCAAATGTTCGTATAATTTTTTTAAGCACCAATATATTTCAATGTGTATATTTGAATTGTTTATGCAGACAGCATGAATTATAGTGATGTCTATGTACACTGTAAGTGGTAATAAAGTTGAGATACTTAGTTTTAATGAAAATATAATTAAGTTACTTTTGCAGTTTAAAAATAAATGTGGACAAATTTTAAAATTTAAAATAAAGAACTACTACTTATGCAGAATCTAGTGGAAAGGCAAAAGTTATTAGTTCAAACAGAATATGTAAAAATACAAAAAAAAAAAAAAGAGTGGAAAGAGAAAAAGATTGTATGTGAGGCATGTAGCAAATTTTTCAATAACTGGCAATTGCAATTTATGGCCACAGAGCAAAATGAAAAAAGCTATTGTGTTAAAAAAATATATATGATAATAAAATTGATTATATTAAGAGATAATCTATTGTATACTGGAAACTCACTAACAGAGTAAATACTAGTTATTCTCACACAAGGTGATAAATAGTTAATAAATGAACACAATAAATGAATGTGTTTGCTGGGAGTGAGGCAGGGAGAGACCAGTTCAGGCACCACTGGCAATCCAGAAGGGGGGTGGAAAGGAGGTAACTGTAAATGGGTATCTAGACATTGGCAGTAACCAAATGAAAGAAAGCAGTTAGTCATCTTTCTATGCTCTGCTTTTAAGATAGCCATTTCTTATGACGCAGAGTAGTTGTGGAAGCAATGATGTGCCCTAAATTTAAGAGGTTATGTACCTGAAAATAACTGAAAGTCTTTAGTTCATATTCTATACGCTACAGTAGACCAAGGGGCTCTCTATCTATATATTTATGCAATATAAATATATTAACATGGGAAGGATACATTCTATTTAACATACGTAAAGAGCATTTAGACTTGATTCTGAAATCAAAGAGGTGTACCTTCAAAGTGGAATGGGCTACCTTAGATATATCTATCACTCTCAATATTGGAAACTAAGTTCGAAAGTCCAAGCTAAAGCTACAAAGAAAATGTTTCTGCAAATCATGAATAGAGTATTTTATGACAAGTTTTATAGGTTTGCTTCAGGTTTGCCTAAAATCTGCCCCTAGGGATCAATTCTTTGTTGGTCTTGATATTTTTTAAAATAAATTTTATGTACATTTTGAATGTTTTATGTTTTGTTCTACAATACATAATTCTTCTAAAGATGTATTCCTGGGGACTATAGGATAGAGGAGATGAGAATGGGATGGGGCAGAGGCAGTTAAAAAGTTATACAAGCAGCCTCATGTCAGTACTCAGAGGATGAGCTAAGGATTCAGGCAGACCAGGGTTTATATTCCACTTCAGACCCTCAAAGTTATACGATATTGAGCTTGTTTCTTAGCCTCTGTAATTCTGTATTTTATCACATATAAAAATAGTGGTATAATAATAGTATTTATGTCAAAATGATTTGTAGATAAATTAGGAAATATCAAGAAATTTGTGCTGTGCCTGTGGACATTGATTTATTTTGGCTATGACCTCATGGTGGAATATTGTATGCATTTTGTGCTTGAGGCGATGTATCAATAAACACCGTGGCACATGGAAATTGCCTACATTATAAACATTTATTACCTAAATGCAAAAGCACTGATAAGTGACTTCAGTCTCAATAACATTTCATTGTATTACCAGCAATGTGATGCTTCATGGACTCACAGAAACTAAAACATGTATAATAAATCAATTAGGGTATTTAAATATCATTTCATTGAAAATAATCTAGTTTTTCCATGTAGTGAGTGAATAGTCTTAATTACAAAATGAACACTTATGGAATTTCTAAATTTCCTATATTTTATTTTAGATAACAGCCTTAACTAAAGATTATGTAACAGTAACTGAAAAGCTCCATCTGCTGGCTTTTTATTTCACTGCAAACTCACAGCTAGTATGGTCCTTTTCTGAATTGATTCCCCCCCCACAACAATTATTGTGCATATAATTACTCCTTTATTCACTAAAAATGTCACGCTATCATACAGTTCTCCATTTCAAATTCGGGGATCATAAATTAATAAACAAAATGACTAACAGAATAAGGCTTGCATTGTGACATAAACCTCTCTCTATTTTGAACCCATAGCACATTTGTAACTAGGCAATAAAGTAGTGGAATTAATTATGCAATGAAAGAAGACCTTAGGATGTATAAATATCCTTAAATATTTTAACAAGCATATTTTCTTATAATGTTTATTAAATACCTTGATTGATATTGGAATCATCAGTTGTTCTTACAGCAGAAATAAAAATATTTTGCTGGCCCTGCCTGGTTTGGCTCAGTGATTAGAGTGTCAGCCCACGGACTGAAGGGTCCCAGGTTTAACTGCAACCAGGGGCACATACCTTGGTTGTGGGCTCAACCCCTTTTTACAGGAACTGTATCCGTACATGGCTATGAAGCACAATTTATAATATAAATCACATGAGCAGAAAACAATATCACTAGCTCATTAGCAGCAGGAAATACAGTCCTAATACAAACTAATCATAATGCTTCATTGACCAATTTAAGTATTAAATTGTTCAGTATTATTTCTAATTTTACATACAAGTGTATATTAAGAACTAGACTGATCTCAAAGGGAAATTGAAATAGATTTTTAAAAGTATATCCCTAAGCTTTGATTGGCCACAATCTATATAAATAAGTTATCCAGAAGAGTCTGTATCTCTGTAAAGCATCCAGGAAAACAGAATTTGTAGCTAACAGTTGAAATGGATGCATTTGAAACATTAAAACTGAAGTTGAACAAAGAAGTCTAGCTGGACAAATATTTTTATTCAAAAACTACTGCACAAAAACTATGGGCTAGGAACTCTGCTAGTTTGGGGGCATACAAAGATAAACAAAACACAACTCACAAATTTAACATCCATACAGACCAGAAGGGAACATATGATTAAATAGTTGTAGCGATGGAAATCATTTAGTTCTATGAGCCAGAGAGAAGAGGCAGAGAGGAAAACTGAAAATTTTTCTCATTTGATAACCCCCATGATCAAAAGTAAGTATATTATGTTTGATCTTCACATGATACTTTCCAGTATACTTTTCGTAATAAAAATAATCTGCATAAAAGTTGAGAACAATTTCCCTATAGTTAGAAAGTCACCATCCCTGGTGCTGTGTGGGTCACAAGACTATGACAGTGTGAAGCAGTCTCGCTTAATATTTTAATGAGAATGTTGAGCCCGTGGCAAATTGTATAGGTAATCTCTTACCCTCTGGGACAGCACCAATGGGACTGGAGAGTGTTATGTTTAGCCTTAGCAAAATACGCCAGGCAGAGAAAGACAAGTGTCACATGATCTCACTTGTATGTGGAATCTAATGAACAAAATAAACTGACGAACAAAATAGATCCAGGAGCTCAGAAGCATGGAACAGACTGAGGGGTCTCAGAGGGAAGGCGGGGGTGGGGAGTGGATGGGAGAGATTAATCAAAGAACTTCCATGCCTATATGCATAACCCATAGACACAGACGACAGCACTGGGAAGGCCTGGGAAGGGGCAGATGAAGGGTGGAGGGGATCAATGCGGGGGGGAAAGGGGGCATTTGTAATACTTTGAACAATAAAGATAAATTATAAAAATTAGAAATTAATATGATCAATAGTTGGAAATGAGGCAAAGAGAGACTATTAATGATGTTTTATTCTTGGGGTCAGTATCGGCATCATTATTATAGTTCATCTCTATCCATTCATTATCATGTTTTCAGGTAGAAAATAATTTTGCCCTTAATTTAATTAAGCAATGTATAGCAGTCCTAGAGAATCTGCAGCCATAAAAATAAGGAAATTATGCGATTTATCACTGAGTGAATGGACCTTGGGAGTATTATGATAAATGAAATAAGTCAGAGAAAGACAAATACTGTATGATCTCACTTATATGTGGAATCCAGAAAAACTCAACTTAATAGAAACAGAACATATTGGTGGTCGCCAAAGGGAGGGAGGGAGGACAAAAGGGATGAAGGGCGTCAAAAAGTACAAGCTTCCAGTTCTAAGACACATAAGTTTGGGGAATGTAATGGACAGCATGGTCACTGTAGCTAATTACACAATACAGTATATTTGCCAGTTGCTAAGAGAGTCCATCTTAAAAGTTCCCATCATAAGAAAAATTTGTAACCATGTGAGGTAATGGATACTAACTAAACTTATTGCGGTAAATATATACAATTATGTTGTATACTTTAAATTAATACAGTGTCATATGTCAATTATAACTATAAAGCTAAAAAAGAAAAGCTCATCTTGGCCACGATGTTACAATTGTCTAACCTGGGTTATGGGTACATGGAGGTAAATTATACTTTCTACTTTGCATATACTGGAAATTGTCCATAATTTTTCTCCATAATCTTTATAAAATTCATGTTATTTCATCACAACAATTTAGATAATTTTTGAGTGTGAAATTTGTCCACTATAGTTAGTTGCTTATGTAGTTTTCTTTTCATACATATTTGTCAACTATATCCTTTTCGAGGGTAAAGACAATATTTTATCAATTTCCACATTGTTTTCAAAAACACTTTTTAAAGTATAAATAAACATATGAATAAAATTTGAGTAAATTTTATGTAATGCCGACAGTATTTGTATTGTGCCTTTAATTTTTATTACAAGTGTTTGTAAATTATGAAATATATATATTTTATATATATATGTATATATATATATATGTGTCAGCAGTATTTGCTACATAACAGAGACAGAATTGTTAGGCTATTTTATTTGTTTTCTCAAATTCATATTTCATGTAAATCAAGCTTATAATAATAATAATGATATAATAATAATGTAATTATAATTATTATTATATGTTTTGCTTTGCTTGGATGACCTTTGCCCTGAAACTCAGCAACAGTGTCCATAAGCTTAATGTGAGTTAATGATACTGGAAGGTTATCACAACAAGCAATAGTTGGATGCAGGTAAAGAATCACAGATTAATTACACATGAATTGTGAAGTAAATCTTTCAGCAAGGAAGAATAGTATCAGGTACTCAATTTGGAAAGGGAAGTAAACACAGTTAAGGGATTTCAAAGAGATCAACAAAAATATTAAAAGACTCTGAAACAGGCTCTATGAGAAATAGTTGAATGAATTGTGGTTATTAGCTTATAAAGTAAAAAGCAAAGAAAGAAGTTAACACTTTTTACAGAAAAGTGCTCATACAGGAGTATTTCAATGGGAACAAAATTACAGCAAGTAGAATTTAAAAACAATGAAAAGGATTTTAAACTCGTGTGACTATAAGGCAAAAGCTAGTTATAGTCTACAGATTTACACTAGTTAAATAAAGTTAAGGTAAGGTCAATATGATTAAACCCATTGATTAATTGCTCATGCAGGATTTATGACTCTGCGAGGCCAATTATAATTTTTCCTGGTATTATAAGTATTTGGGAAGAAAAATGATTTTCTATGTAAGAAATAGTCTTGTTCCTCGAGGAATCTTGTAATTTTAAAATTCTATGAAGTTCTGTAACAATATTATTTTGAATACGTTCACATTAGCATACAAACCTACAGTTAATATCCTTTGTTCTCTTAATATTCTTAGTAGTTAGCATATTAATTTGATACATTTTTTCTTGGTTGGCTCCAGGTAGTTTAGATGTTTGAGGCCACAGGGGATGAATGCAAGGATTAATCTGTTAATATCTTGGGCCTTAAATCTCCTAATATAAAACATGAGGGGCTGGATTGAATGATCTTAATTTATCATTCTGCTAAATTTTTAGTTTTTCATGAGTGATTTAAACACTGCTTTTAATGCAAACGAAGCAAACATATAGCCAGTAGGGGGAGTCCTGATGTTATCCCCAGAATTTCAGAAGCCCTTAGATTTTGGCACACAATTGTAAAAAATCTGGCTGCTTTTTTCACACCATCCTAAAAATCATGGATAATGCATATTTATGCCAAGTTTGTAAAAAGTAAAAAATGTAGAGAGGTATTATACTGTAAAATTTCTCTGATGTTATAACAGAATTTTTTGACTGTTTAAAATTAGCATTTTTATTTTATCATCACCAGGATTAGCTACTAGTCCCAGCAGCCACTCTGAAGCAGAGTCCAATCCCCTAATCTTTCAGTAACAGTGAGAGAGACCATTTGGGCTAGAATTGGACACACACAGATGGTATTCCTGTATTCTGTGCCTTCATCCTTAGCACCTGCTACAAATCTGTATTCAAAGAGGCCCTAGAAAAAATAAAATATTTATCTGTGTTGACTTATTTGAAAAAATATTTTTATTCATGCATTATAAAATAAAGTAATTTGTGATGTTATCTTTGATTTTTTAAACATAATATTAGTCCCTTATTTTGGCCCCCGTTTTAATCTATTGATATGATACCCGATGTCTCCCAATATTTTTCTATTTCAATTCCATTTTTATCTTTCCTTAATATAAATAACATAATAAAACTTAGAAGGAACTTAGAATTTGCTAGAATGACATACGGTTTTCAGTAATCTATACCACCTCTTTTAGGAGAGTTGCCCAATTCAGTTTCATTAAATGCGTAAAATAAGATCTCATTTACATTTAAAAATTATCACTCTGGGAAACACTGGGTCAATTTAAAAAGGTCTCTCTCTTTCAACCTGCATATCCCCTTTTGGTAATAAAGAGTTTTCTGTGAATTACAATCACACACACAGACACACACACATTACGAGTATTTTGTGGATTATACAATAGCGTGAGACTGGAACAACCACAAGAGTGCCAGCAAGGCAGCTATTATAATTGTCCAGGAGGAGTATAAGTGATACAAGCTTGGTCTCCGGTGGAGGCAATAAAAATGGAGTGAATTGGTTGGATTTAAGACAAGTAAAGGAAGAAAGACAGGAGAACTGGCTGGTAGGTTAGTGTGTACATAACATAACATAAGGAAGTGTTAAGGGCGGGAGGGAGGAATAGAATAGTGGGGACTAGCTATAGGTATAAGAAATATTAATCACGGTCTGTTAATTGTGACTGTTTTGTCCTAATTACAGAAAGCACATTCTGACCTGGCTGGGAGTTGTACGCCCAGGGGCCTGGGAGTTAACCTCAAAATTGGGTCCATTCTCCTAATCCCGGGAACTGCTACTATCTTGGAAAGATGAACAATCTTGTTGCTGAAACAATGGAGTCACTGAGGCCTCCGCCCTTTACAACCCCCAGCCCAAATGCCCTGTAATCTGTGACCATTTTACCCATTTTTATTCCTTTTGCCTACTTCCACTTGTAATATTTGTCCTTCTACCCAACATAAGCAGCTGGTTTACGGAAGGAGAGTGAGTATATTTTTGTGGATGACCTGCTGCTCTCCCATGGTGCCAGCAATATTGGAAAATGAAAACACTTATATACTATTCAACCCTGTCTCTGCTTAATTGGCTCAAGTAGTGACAGGCAGCCAGGACCCATTCCTTGTCTGGTTTTAGAAGAAGGCCTGGTTAGGAACATTTCCCAAGTTGGGCATTAGCACCTCAGTAGATCAGGTGCCAGTAATCAAGCCAGAAAGGATGTGGTTATGAAAGAGTTTTGCAATGAATTCTATGTCTCCATAGAATTATTCTAATAATATAAGCTTTGTGTATTTTATTATATTTGAACAAAGGTTAGATTTATCTTAGAGCTACAAAACAGAAAATAATGTCTTTATATTTTAGTGCTCATGTATGTATAGGAAATTTTGTGCATCAATAGAAAACTGCATTATTTAAACACCCCTTCAGTTTATCTTATTACTGTTCTTTGGAAGCTATTTTACAACTATGCAAATTGTAGAAAACTGATAGCAATGCAAATTTGGCCCTTTCCAGTAGATGTTCAATTGACTTTCCGGTCTGCCTCAATTTGCATATTTATTTCAATATTTCTGTTCTAAAAATGCATGTATTCTTTGAATGATTCTCTTTTTAACCACTTACAATATACATCTGGTTCTTTCATTGATTAGCGTAAAATAAAAACGTTAGCGTGTTCATTCTGGTATTTTTAGGAGTTGTAATTTAACCTTTGCTTGGAAAATTATCTTTCCACATGTTTATCTGACTACATTTTAACTTAACAAGACTAGTTTTTCTAGTTCAGTTCAAGTTATTTGCCATCACATCCCTAAATTCCTCAAACTAGGGCATGAATAAAATATAGTTGCAAAGAATATCCTGTCTCTGAACTCTATACTCCTGACTATGCAGAATGAGGCAAAAGTAGCTTTCCACTTGTATGTGAAACAAAGTTTATTCTTCTATTATGTATTAATTATTGTGTTATTTTTCATAGGAACAATCAGAAACCTCCTTTTGCCCCACTCTATATTTAAATATTAGCATATAAAAATGCTTTTCTGTTTCCTCTTTATTAATTTAGAAAAAGGAATAGTAATTAGAAAAGGAGGCATCACTATAAAGGCCTTTTATGGAAACAGATCTTAATCCAGGCCTGATGCTCCTACAACTTGCTAATAAAGAATGACGGTGGCCGGTTTCCTGGAGACTGTGAAAACCAACCACAAGTTACTAACACGTGCAACTTCAAAACCAAAGCACCCCAGTAATAACCTTATAATGCAAAAGGTGACTTCAGACCCATCCATATTCTGTGAAGCCAACAACTGGTATTTGAATCGATTACTTTTCACGTATAAGTCAGTCACCAAATAAAAGTTCCATCTTCCCCAAGGAATGCTTCATATTCTCACATCTTTGATGTGTGTTACTCAGAGACAAAACGCTCTGCAAAAGGTGTGATGTGACCAAAATACAGCATCTTGAAGTCCTACAGTCTGAAGTAAAACTAATAAGCCAAAAAGGAAAAAAAGGCAAGTCTCGGAAGATTGCTTCTCACTTCTTCCCTGAGGCCTTTTCCAAGCAGTCAGCGCTTTCAGCAAGGAAGGGATCCAAATTTTTGTCTCCGGATATAAATGCCAAGTTTGCACAATATTTCTTGACTTCAAAAATAGACGTTTCTCTTCAACAAAGTTGTCAAATTATTTTGAGATTTTTCTCTTTATTTGGCACAACTGATAAGAATTCATCACTACAGGTAAACTAAAGCATTGCCCTAGATTCTAGTGGAAAGGGGAGCACAACTGAATTGTTTTCATAGGATAATTAAGGTGCAAGTGGGTAAACCAAGTTATAGAGCATATTTGGAAATACAGAGGGTTGTACAAAATGAGACATTAGTATGTGAAAGAGAAAATTTTGAAAATAAAGAACATTCAAGGAGTATAGATAGATCCAGGCTTTTAAGGCTGAAGTTAATCCTGTTGGGGAATTCACTTTAAGGAATAGAACTTGAAATTACAAAAAGAAAATTACTAAGCTCTTTGCTGTGTCTTTGAGAGGCTTGAGGAAATGCAGGACAAGTAAGCTTGGGTTTCATTAAAATAAACCCATCTCTACTGAAGAAGGAAACTCTTTTTAAGTACCGTCAATTATCCTCTTGATCCAGAAAGGCAAGGAATATTTTGAATCGGAAATGTTCCTTTGTATCAGAAGGTATTTCTGGTGGCTCTTAAAGAAGATTTAAAATAAATGAAGAATGGCTTGGATAGCAAATTCAAGACTTCTTTTTCATTCATTCGTTGGACACATCCTTGCTGGTTTAGTTGTTAAAGATCCAGGAGTTGGAAAAAAAAAAAAAGCAGACAATTTCTTCTGTCATTTAGTCACAGTTACATTTTACCTTTATAGTAACTGACCTCACATCAGTGAGGCTGAAGTTAGATAATGTCTGTAAAAATTTTGTAAACTGTAAAATGTAATGGGCTAAGAAATGGCTGTTAATATTCTTTTAGGAATACAGTGGTGCTTCTACATCACTTGCCCACGTTAAACATACCTTTAATAATCAACAGATATATTAGCAACCTATGTTTCAAAGACTTCCTGAGGCCTAGTGTTAAGAAGACAAGATAAACGCAGGCCTACAAGTGTTCATGGTCAGGTAAAGAGTTCCAAAGACTAACAGCATAACTATAATCACAGAGGCGATTAGACAAGTGCATGTAGACTGGGGGGGAGGAGGGGGAGGGTGGATTTTAAATCTTCTTGAAGGTGGTGAGGGAAGGGAAAATATATACGGGAAGGTGAGTGTGATTGAAAGGGACAGCCCAGCAGAGGAGCCGTGGCATGCAGAAGAACAAGAGCATGGCACATTATGAAGCCAGATGTCCTGATATTTGGGGGAAGGTCAAAGATGAACCTGGATAGGTCAGTAGCTAGTAAATTCATTCATTCATTCATTCATTCATTCATTCATTCATTCAATCAGTCATATGTTAATTGACCAATGTTTGATTATGTTTCTATGCTATGCTAAGGAGTATAGGCCATGCAGAGCTAAAGTGCATGATTTTAAGCAGGGGATGACCCATAATCACATTTTCATTGTATGTGCAAGATTGAGATGAGCCAGAGGCAGATATGACTGTCATCATGGACAATGATACCCGCATGAAGTTAAAAGTGCAGCCAGGATGCAGAGGAAATAAAGGATATTAATGAATTAAAGGAGGGAAATAAGGGATGGAGACCAGGTTTGGGGTTTGGAGAATGAATGAATAAATTGTGGTGCCATCCCCCAAGAAAGCCATTTTGAATAGAAGATGATTAGTTTGCTTTTGTACTTTCTAGTGATCTATGACGGCATGTTATCCTATCTAACTATATTTATCTGGTGCCTTGTCTGAACCATCTGACTGAGTTTGAATAGGAAACTGACATAATTCACAGCACTTAAACCAAGGTCTGGCACATAGTAGGTACCCAGGCATGGTGGTTGTATTGAATCGAACACGTGTCCTGTGGTCTTGAAAACAGACTACCAAACTAAGAAAATTATCACTAAGGAAACTCAGTCCAAAGAGAAACATTTACATGATTATGGTTGCTCACGTTCTGAATTCACCCGCATGCAAGCCTTTCAGAAAAGGCATCTTCGGCTCTGAATTGCTCTTTTCATAATTTTAGCTTCATTGACTTCCAATTCAGAGATATTTTTAGCACACAGATATTAGCTCCTGAGACATAGTTGGTAATCAGACAAGATACCTGTTTATCATGAGCTCTAAAGCACTGGGCAAATAATTATAGCAGGAGTACCTGAGGGCTTGGGTTTTTGGTTTCCGCCGTCTACGCGGCCGCAGTCACTCCTCTTCCTACTCTCTTTTTCTTCCCCTGCCCCTTTACTGGGTGATATTTATGAAAGTAAATCAACATGTAAAGCGGCAAGTTACCACATCACAGTGGTTAATGAAACAGAAAAAGCCCAGTGGAATTAATGTTAAATTTGTGTTGCTCAAGTTTATGAAGGCCTATCCATCTGCAGCCAACTCCTATTATTAACTGGCCGGAATAGACAAAGAATACATATTTAGAACAAAATGAATGTCCTTTTACACTTACATTCATTACTTTAAGCATAAGTTTTATTATTTTTTCACAAGTAAATCTATGCCTCTTCAAGTTCTTCCTAAATTAATGGAGTTGGTACCTAGTCGGTCTGTAAAGCTAAAAAAACAGCAACAATAACCACAAAAACAACCCCTCCAAAAAAAACCACTCAAGCAATTCCCTCTCTCTACTCTCTACCATCTGTTTATTCTCTATCTTTCCTACATAATATTCATATAAAATTTGTGCAGTCACAAGTAAAGCGGCTAACACATATTGAGCACTTTTGACTTCAGCACTTGTATGGATTATGCCATTTTATTTTCATCACTAAAACACTCCAAGAGTGGGAAATTGATGCTATCTTTACTCTGCCCTTGAAGAAAGTAAATCATAAATGACATTAAGTAAGTTGCCCAAGGATATATATGTTTCCAAGGTAGGATTGTCTGAAATTAAATTCTGTCTTCACTATAGACTAGTTGTTTGATTCTGGGTGAATTACGCAGCCAATTTAAGACCTGGGCGGCCAACAACCTTGGTTGGCACTAGACTGAAAAACTTCCTAAAATACAGGATTTTTAGGACTGACATTGATATAGACCTTGAATAACTGATCACCCTTTCATATTTGAAAAGTAAGCATAGTAAAATTGTCCAATTGTAAGGATTTTGTTGAGTACTGAATGATACTCTGTAGACTATGAACATAATTGCTAACTCATAATTCATGTTCAGTAACTATTCATTCTTATTGCTGTTGTTTTCTCCTCTGTGGCCCTTGTCTTAGATTCCCTTGCTGTATTCTGTTGTTCGTATAGCTGTCATAGTTGTCTTATAAAACCTAGAGTTATAATACCACTCTCACGTTAAAAATATGTGGTGACTCCACACTTTCTATTTAATAAAATATCTATTATTTAATATTAGATTCTTTTCAATCCATTATGTTCAGGCTATAGTGAACTCCTTGAGGCCGTACGTGGGGTGCGAACAGGGCAAGTTCTGTGGGAAGATATTATTCCAGGCTTTGGATCCAGTTTACGGTCTCTTACCTACGTGGCCTTTGGAAATTCTAAACCCCTCTATGTTTTAGATTTTTCATTTTTAAATGGTGGGTCATTATATCTACCTCACTGAATCTCTGCAAACGTTAGAGAAAATAATGATTGCAAGTTATCTCACCAATAATAAGCCTCCAACCAAAGCTCATTTATTTCTCTCCCCTGGGTTTCTTACACCTGCCTTACCTTTCAAATCAGTCGCTGCCCACACACCTATAAACCCAAGGCAACAACGCCAAAATGGTCTCAACACAGTACTTCATTCACTCATGTTATTTCCTTTCTACATAATTTCCCCTCCCAGCTTCTTAATTTGGAGAATTGTTCTTATACTTTAGGACCCAGGAAAAAATGTCGCTTCCTCTGTGGAACATTTTCTAATTAAGTTCCAGAATACTCTTTCTGCTCTATTTATCTTCATTACAGAGCTTATCACATTTAAAAATTATTAATTTATTTATTCAGTTCAATCCATGTTGTGAATGAACCTCCTGAGAGTTTGACATGATATTTTGTAATTAAGGAAAATAATGTTCCTCTAAAGATTGGTAAAATTAATGGATAAAATGACTTGTACTACTATCTTTTATATATGGACTTGGGTTCAACCAAGGATCTGTCACTTAAAGGAGCTCACAATTCTTGATGAATAGATGACTAAATGAAAGTATGAATGATGTTCTCAAATGGGCATTATCCTTTGGTTGTCATATACATATATGTATATATATGTGTGTGTGTGCATGTGTGTACACACACACACACACACACACACACACACACATATATATATATATATATATATATATATATATATATATATATAATATTTTATTTCTAAAAATGTATTGTGGAACTTCTCTGGGACCTATTCATATATCTGAAAGCATGGGAATCTTAAAAGAAATCAGTCCCATGACTGAAATATAACATTTATAAAGGAAGTGCCATATTAGGAGAGATAGGAAAATAATTTTTACATTGGTGATAGAACTGGGAAAGCACCTAGTTCTCTCTAAAGTTGACAAGCCTTATGCATTAGAGAAATAGAAACTGCAAATGGATGCAAAGAATACTGTCAAAGAAATGCTGACAACTTCTCAGACATCCCATTAAAATCATATAGATTAGATCAGTATATACAGAGTTAAACAGATATTTATATTCAACAGAAATATCTGGAAATATTATGAAACTATGTAGAAGATCCATAACAAAGTGAAACAAAATTTGTTCTAGCTATAGCAGCTAAAAATAGATACTACATATGCATATTTTAAGTGTTCAAATATTCCAAGTGTTCCTCAAATTGGCTTGTTATGATGAAACATTGTAATAATTAGAAAGCAAATCAAATGTGTATAAATGCTCCACTTGGTTTCCCATGATAGTAACATGGGATAATTAGTTTGTACATGAGACTTGGCATAAATTCCTCAAAGAGTTCTCTGACTTTAGAAGTAATTTATTTATATTAGAAAAGTAATGTCATAGCTGTGGCAATGCATGACATTAAGAAATTCAGAGAAGTTATAACTAGTTTGGGGGATCTTTTTATATACATATATATGTTTTTATTGATTTGAGAGAGGGGAAGGC